>NC_142934.1:9743946-9746446 GCF_046866305.1 Octopus bimaculoides | reverse complement strand
GAAGGAGCTTTGGTTGTTGGTTAGAAACCGACTCTTTATTGGCAAGAAATCTTGAAATTAAAGCTAAATAATAACATACATACGCTAATACCGATATATATATAAATACACACATACGTAGACGTTCATAGTTGTTTTGGGGTTTTTTTCCCGTATGTATTGTACATTATAATTTATTCCTTTTGGTCAGTCTGGTGCTTTGGATGAAGATGGCAGAATGAAAGTTGCTATGCTTAAAGGTATCTAACATAGTGTTTTTAGCTTCTATTTCGTCTTTTAGGAATCAATGGAATATCGGTTTCAGAATTAGTGATGACTACTTAGACATATAGAATTAGGTGTAGCACTTTGTATTTAGTGCCCCGTGGCAAGAATCTAACACCTGACATGAGATAGGCTAGGATCAATAGCAAACTTCGTTGAACTTAATTCTGATTTTGTATAAGACGCAAAACTGATTTCGAAAGTGTACTTGTCAGGGAAGTGATTTTGTCTGAGACCATATGTTGAAACTAAAACAATTACAGCATGACGGACACATATCAGCCATAGAAAAATGTCCAAAGATTGTCAGCTCCAGTTAAATATTTATTATTTGGTGTTAAACTTTTCGTCGCACCAACTGCCACCTAGTCACTAACGTGGGTTTACTGTAATTTTTAAAATAATATCGTTGCATAAAGATAAACTGCAAGGCATCGTGAAATACATTAAAAAAACACCGTTCGTCTATGTCTGTTTATCACGGGCGTCGGTGCGCTCCACCCGGGGAAAAGAAAATACGGTGATAAATGTATCAGTGATAAATTAATCATCTCCACGCATTTTGTTAATGGAATAAATGTATTACTCATTGACACCAAACTCATGAACTACAGCAGCAAAGCTTAATCATCTCTACCTGTTTTTCCTGCGGAGAATACAGACTTCTGCATCATTCATTTGGATCAGGTTCCGTCGTTTTTTTTTCTGTTCGTTAGTCCCCTGTTGACAGGTATGGGTACATTAATTTGTATAACAAGAAGCAACCACGCAGCACAGTCGTGTAAACACAAGCTATAATCAGTGCATTTTGGTAGCTGGGTATTATAGGTGATCACTGAGGCACATTTTTGAGGTACAGGCAGAAACTTCGACTGGGCGTTGATTATTGTTATCACAGATCAACCCGTGAAAAGCGTAACACGGTTCACAACTGAGTGCGCCGTGTTATTCCAGATCCGTGATAAATGAGGCTACATGTGTCAGCTAGACATCGTTTCAATGTATTTATTTGCTTCCGATATTTCACTTCTTTTACGTCGATCTAATTTCTGAACTATGTTCAGTCAGGTTTTGTGGTATCATGGGACATTCACGTAGGGAATTGTTGACTGAGATGTATCCATGTATAGGTGGCTTACATAGTATTCCTTGAAGAAATGTGTTCAGATATCGTTTGAAGGTGATGGGATCTTTTTCTCCCTTATTTTTTTTTATATGGGATAATGTTAAATAGAGCAGGGTCCGTTAAGAAAAGTAATTGTATTACAGTCTACTTATGTTGTGTGTCTGAAATGTGTAGTGGATGTACGAAACGGTCTCAGCCTTGCATGAAATCTGAGTTTGGTGTTAAGGTCGTTTAAATAATACTGGTGGTATATTCTCCACATTGTGCAAAGGATGTAGTGCTACGGCAGTGTTGGAGAGAATAAGGTTTCAATGTTTTAAAGGGGTTCCAATAACCGAGGTATGTCTTGCTTTTTATTTAATTATCTTTTGCGATTGCTCTCTAAGGTGACGTAGTTCTAATGTCTCGTTTGGTGTAGACAAACGCTTTGAGCAGCAGTATTCTAGGATTATATGTGTGTGTGTGTGCATGTGTGCATATATTTGTGTGTGTGTGTGTGTGTGTGTGTGTGTACGTGTGTGTATAGATAGATAGATATTCATACATATATATATATATATATATATATACACACATATATATTTACATATATATATATACATACATACATACAAACATATATATATATACATACATACATATTTATATATGTATACATACATACATACATACATACATATATATATACATATATGCAAACACACACATATATATACACACATACTTGGGCGGGGATAATTGGAAAGAAAGATCAATGAGAGGCCTTACCGTGTTGAACATAATCTACGTGCTTAAGGATTATATAAATCCGGGCTGTTCTCGATATTATAATTTGGATTATTTTTACAAGTATGAGACGAAAGATACAAAAAAAAAGACATTATAAAAACAATGGTATAACCAATGAAATTGTAGTTATGTGTGATAGTACGCAATCGTGTACACATGTGATCGTATGCAATGTAAACAAGCGTATTTCATTCCATATGCGTTTAGTCATTTTAGAGATGGATACGACCGTGTTATGTTGCTCCTTCAGATGTGTCGTCCTCCCGACTTGCTCCACTGCACTCTTTGTTGACTTTGTTTAATAATATTCTTTAACAAAAT
>NC_142934.1:9738946-9741446 GCF_046866305.1 Octopus bimaculoides | reverse complement strand
AATAACATTATCACAGAACGTAGTGGCTGCACATCGTTGCCAATACCAATAGACCATCTCCTTCTCCAGCTCCCCTCTAACAACAACAACAACAACAACAACAAGTTCAACAACAGCAACAACAAGTTCAACAATAGCTGCAACAAGAAGTGACCATCACCCATTAACACTACAAACCTGACGCAAGCCTACAACGTTCATCTTTTACATTCCATGGCTACAATCGCCGCCATCACAAACGCAATTACCATCGCTGTCATCATCATCATCACCAACACCACCACCACTTGCATAGTCATCACCACCACCACCATCACAGCCACCAAAACCAAGGCCACCAACACCCCACTCCCTCCCCGATCTCACCACTATCTTCACTATTTCTTACCACTACTACCACCGCCACCACCACTTCCAACACCACCACTTCCAACACCACCACCACTACCACAACCACTACCACAACCACCACCACTACCACCACCACCACCACCACCACTACCACCACCACCCCATCATCGCTACCATTGCCAACACCATCAGCTTACCAACAGCACTATCTTCGTCAGCACTACCGTCAGCGACAACAGAAATAACATTTACGCCAGTATCTTACTAAAAACGCGACCATTATCATAGCCACCACCGTTGTCGCGCTCTTCTTACCACCACCACCACCACCATCTATTCTTTACGCCGTCCATCATCACCATTGCTTGAAATATCAACACTTCAACAGGAACAACAACAACAACAATGAAATGATCAACTGACGCTATCACCAATATCGTTTTAGACAGCCAGTTCTTCAGTTAACGATTCTGACGGAGCCATTGGAGAGAGCTGCCATCGAGTTAGCTTAGTGTATAACTTCTACTTTTGAAGTATTGGATTTGTTAGACTCAAATTAGACTCAATGTGGCTGGAAGTCGGTTATAATAAACTTTGACTAGATATGTATACATACATGCATGCATAAATATACGCATTCGCACGTATGTGTATACAGACTTGCGTACTGACACATATATACATGCATCACAAACATATATATACATGTATACATAGGTACATGCAAACATGGATACACGCAAAAAAGCTCTCACACATACACACACACACACACAGTTACTTGTTTCAGTCGTTTGACTGCGGCCATGCTGGAGCACCGGCTTAATGGGTTTTATGTTTAGTCGGGAAAAAAAAGCGACACCCCAGGACGTATTCTTTGTAAGCCTAGTACTTATTCTATCGGTCTGTTCAGCCGAACCGCTAAGTTACGGGGACGTAAACACACCAACATCGGTTGTCAAACGATGGTAGTGAGACACACACCAACGCAGACACACACACATACATACATACATACATACATACATACATACATACATACGTACATATATATACATATATATATAATATAAATAATATAGTATGTGGGTGAGTGGTCGCCATAAGGCAGTAGTTGGATGTGCGTGTGAAGTCCTAGGATGGCGATGGTCTTGTGGTGGTTGAGTTTGAAGGTGAGAAAAATAGCCCAGGTGTCGGTCAGAGAAACGTTACGCAGGAAACTAATTAATGTAGAGAGTTGAGGGTTGCAAAAGATCCGATACCAATATAGGTATAAGAATGCAAACCATGAAGAGTTTTGAGCGCTGCAATCATTGAGAGAAGGATAAGGTGAGATATTTGTCCTCGAAACAGAAGAGAAATGGTCGAAAATTGTTGATGGTCGGAAAAGTTGGGACATTGGTGGAAGAAGCAGTTGAATTTGGGGTGGTCAATGAGTAATGTCCGATCGGAGTAACTGGAAGTCCTTACTTCTGATTTTTAATTGACATAGGTAAGAGTCGAAGAGGGTTGTATCTATGTATGCGCAATCACCACCTTTCAGAGTGAAATTTAGTTAGAGGGTAAAATGAGGACAGCGGAAATAGACAGTAGATAAGAAGTGAAACATCTGTATATCAGAGAGGAACAGTATTTGTGGTTGTGATGGTAAGTGGTGATATTTGAAGACGCATGACCTTTTGGTTAGGATGTTGTGCTCACATTCATAAGATTGTAGTTTCAATTTCAGGTTCTGGCAGCGCATTGCGTCTTTGAGTAAGGCATTTTCTTTTATGTCACACCAGTCTACTCAAAAGAAAACGAAAACCAGTCCGGTGCTAACGCAGCCCTCTATCCTTCCAGCTGTCCGATCTTGGATATTCTACTTGATCAAGAAGTGAAAAAGAAAATGGGAGGATATCAATGTCTACACGTGACTACACAAGTATCGAAAACAAATAGTGAAAGCATTGTACACGTCACCAAATCATAGTCGTTTGCGACTGGTGGTTATGGCTTTGTGAGGTTGTTAGATATGTAAGAAAGATTGGAGTTCACAGATATTAAGAGAAACGGCAGGAGAATATTGCAACAGATTTAGTGTTGTTTTGAAGGAATTTAAACAAGTGTAAATTGTGTAGGTACACCTTGAGGTTGCGTTAATTACAAA
>NC_142934.1:9726446-9733946 GCF_046866305.1 Octopus bimaculoides | reverse complement strand
CCGGTATACAGAACTGATCAAAAGTATTTTCAACGGAAATTGAAAAATCCTGATACTTTTATATTCACCATTCCAGCGTGTTTCAAATAATGTGTATACTAAACGTATACTCACTGTTAGAAGGCTTAATGCTGTAGAATCATCTTTGACAGTTCTCTTCATAGAACTTCTTCGTAGACTCGTTTGTGTTAAAAGCACAATATGTATATCGAAGTGATATTTGAAGGAGCACAAGAGAAATAGAACTCAATATTTAACCAGCAGAAAGACTTCTCCAGTAAATTAATGAACGTGACTTTCATGCCATGTTTGAAACTCACGGCCCTAGAGTCAATTTTGCAAGGTCTAATGGTTATGAAGTTCCCTGTGCAATCCATCTCTGTCACTTTCCTACAATGCACAGCTATCATCCAATGATACGACTACTACGATCATCTCTTAGAGAGATTTTAGAACTAGCTTTTTACTTTGTTGCAAAATCATCGACTGTATATCGCTAAAATTTATATATATTGTGAGCAGAAGCGAACTACTGCCATCTCTAGCAGACGAAGTGTCCAGCAATGAAGAGAGGCAGAAATTGTCTGAAACCCGGTTGGTCTGCTGGTCCCGTCGCTAGAAAGTGCTAGGGAGTGAGATAATGTACAGCACTTACATTCTTAATTATTATTATGTAACTTTATTATGTTACAGACATAGAAGTAAGAGTGGCAAAAATGCAAACAGAAGTGAATTATAATAAATCGAAATCATTCTTCGTAGTTTTTTATGCTCAGTGTGAAGCTGTTTCCGCTGGTAACTAATATATTGAATATAGTTCTCCGAAACAAAAGGAAATAAAGCTGCTTTCTACAGGATTCAGTATCGAGTGAAAACAATAGACATGTTTACGTTCGATGTGAATTGAGAAGCAGTCAGTAAAAAAAGAAATCTATATTTTTGTTTTAGTAGTCGGAAATAGTTTCCAAACTTGTACATATTAAGCAATAGTATTTTCATAATAATAATTCATTCTACTATAGGCACAAGGCCTAACATTTTGGGGCGAGGAGTTAAGCCAATTATATCGGCTCCAGTGCTCGACTGTTGTACTATTTTATCAGCCTTTATAGGATGAAGGGCAAAGTCGACCTCGGCGGTATTGGAACACAGAACATGAAGACGAACGAAATGCCGCTAAGCATTTAGTTTGACCGCGTTAGCGATTCTGCCAGTTTGAAGTTTGTGAATAATAATAATAATAATAATAATAATAATAATAATAATAATAATAATAATAATAATAAAGTACCACACACCACCCCACCAACACAAAAGTGCAACAAATGATGCAATAGAAAGTTGCTTGAAACTTTTAGATGTTGAGAAATAATGGATATCACTTAATATCGCCATTTTCTGCAGTAATAAGTTCGATAGTACGTACTTATAGAAAGAGTGAGAGGCGACATCTCTTCTATGCATCGAGTGTAACAGTCTAAACGGCTCCGATAGATGACCTTTTACTCTGACCAGTACTTTGAGGTGATCAAATCCTTGGAGGGGAAAAACGGTAACTGACTGCTTAGATGACAGCCACTAAGAAACAATAGTCGAATTTCACCGAAGCTTTCAATCGATCCAAATGTATCTGAGCCTCGCATGTCACTATTTCCTAAACGGTATTGATGGTATTTCGATCGTCCCCTTTTAGGGCGAACTGCCACTAGTTGTGGCACGATCATCACCTACACCAGGGGTCACAGCCACTAGTCCGAGACTAATACCGGGCCATGGATCATTTGGTAGTGCCCAGAGATGATTGAGTAGCAGAGGTAGGAGACTTGCCGATTCCGAGGAGCGGGAGCCATTATAATAGCAACAGAAAACACAGAAATAGAAGGCAGTACGCCGATAGGCCAGAGGTTGGAGTTCGTTAATGAAGGAATGCCAATCTTTTGAATGGCCTTTCTCGGGATGTGGTCTAAGAAGTCTGTGTGCTTAGCAGTAGCACAACTCCAACGTGCAAAAGGGAGTAATCTTAAAGGGATGATGTTCAGAGAAAGACGGTTGGGGGTATGGTGGTTAGTGGAGAGAAGTGGAGCTGGACGTAACAAGGTTGACAAGCGAATCGGGAGATGCCTCAGAAGTGGAGGTTCGAGACCAGCCAACTCCAACGATTGTTTTTAGAAACTTACGGAGCAAAGCGAAATATGTCTCTCGGTTATGAAATGACCAAGAGTCGTAAATATAAAGAACTAACTAAACGTTGTTTATTTTATAATCATCGGACACTCGTTAAAGTTAGCGAGACAAATTTTCTTCCCTTTGAACTTAAAAAAATCGGTCATTATTATAAAACAAGTAAAATAAGACAAGCAAATACAAAGAGACTAACATATTAAATGTAAAGTGTATGATAATGTATGTATGTGTGTCTGTGTGTCCGTGTACCTTTGTGTGCGTGACTAAAGGTAATGGCTTCATTAAAAGCCTGTTGGAGGAGGAAATACTTAATGATGTATAAATGTATACATTCTGTCGTAGTTGTGAATATATTTAGCGAAGGAACGGTGTTAGGATTCGTTTTCTATAGAGAACGTTGACGTCGAATCTTAATTAGTGTGCAACACATTAAGTCATTAATGAGGAAATCGATGCTTTTCGCACGCGACACAAGACAATGAATTATTTCACAATGAATTCTACACAGTCAGAAATGAGGAAAGGTAAAAGTTTCTTGACAAACAAAACGTTTTAAAGAAAGGGAATGTAATGCACACACACACACACACACACACACACACACACACACACATATATATATATATATATATATATATATATCATTGTATTTATACACGTAACTATCTGTACAGCGAATAGAGCTCGGATCATTCTGCGCTCCCTCAAGGCGTTGCTATTTTGGCGCACAACTCGTCGTTGGTACTGCTGTTCTGATCAAACCATCTTAGTTAATCCATTTTCTAAGGCTTGTAGTTTTCAATTTTTGGGTAATGGCTTTTTGGATGAAAATCTATTTCTGAGTAGAATTTCCTAAGAGTGGATCGCTTTCTTGTAATTCCAGATAGTTTTTGAATGACAGTGGTCTGAAATACACGTAGGTATGGTTGTTTCTGTTGTTAGGAGACGAATGAGGGGTATACAATGAACTTCCACATAGTTTTTGTCTACCGACTTCACTCACAACGCATTGGTCGACCTGGGGCTATCATAATAGATTATTTTAGGACGCTTCGTATAAGCCTAGGCAATGTGGTGTGAAAGAATCTGTAAGTCACCCAGCACTTTGTACTTCATATGGCTCTGGTGCTAAGAAATTGCTTGCAGTAAATTTTTCAGATCTAGGAAAAACAACAGTATTTTACCTCCAATATCCAGCAGTTATATTGACCCCCAATGCGTAACTGCTACTTAATTTATCGATCCCGAAAGAATGAAAAAAAAGTCAACCACGACGGGATTTGAACTCAGAAGGTAGACGGGCGAAATGCCGCTAAGCATTTTGTCTCATGTGCTAACGATTCTACCAGCTCCCTGCCTTGTAGCGATTGCTGTATTGTTACTCCTATCAATAGTTAGTTGTTGTACGGTATAACCTGTTTTGACAATTCACAAGAATAATTTTTTATTAATAATTTTTTTTTAATTATAAATTGGATTTAACAGCATAAAAAAAAAGACATGAACCCCTTGATGCAGTGTGTGATGGTCTGCAGAAACAAAGTTGAAAAGGATAAAGATGGATGAATAAGATAAATCAAGCTGTATAAAGATTAACGGAGACAGTGTCATAAAAACAAAACCTTTGGAAATTGTCCGGTTTGACGTATTAAAAATACGAAAACAAAAAGCAACTAAAACTTAAAGGAAACATTTAACATTTCAAATCTCTTCTTTTATATTAATTAAAAAGAATATTTGAAAGGATTTTGTCTCTTGAATGAACAACTAACAAACCTTTTGTAAATTTGGCTGAGCCTTCTAAAGGGAAAGGAAAAATTTTAATGAAATCATTTGAGAAGTCAAACCTATTGAGGACTTAAAACAGAACAGTGCAGAACATTCTTTTCATGTTGAGTTCAGAGATCACCGAATGCGGAGAGAAGAGAAAAATAACAATATCATTGTCTTGCTGCCGTAATCCACTCCGGAATAGGACTTGGTACTTATTCTTATTGATCCCTGAAGGATAATAGAGGTAGAAAAAAATCGATAGATTTGCGATTTGCACTTTAGAATATAAAAAGAAACGTAACTAAACAGCACTCTCGATTCTGTCAACTGCCATTGTGGTGGTGGTGGTGGTGGTGGTGGTGATGATAAGGAGGAGGAGGAGGAGGAGGAGTGGGAGGAGGAGGAGGAGGAGGAGGAGGAGGAGGAGGAGGAGGAGGAGGAGGAGGAGGATAGCATAATCATATTTACGTGAATTCCCGTTGTTTTAACCGTTCAATGCGTGACATTATTTCATTCACATTTGTTATTAATAATTGTATCTTGATAATCAACAACAATAGGACTAGTGACATCACCGACAACAGCAATAACGATGATGATGATGATGATGATGATGACGACGATGAGGAGGAGGAGGAGGAGGAGGAGGAGGAGGAGAAGGAGGAGGATTTTCAACAGGTACATTACAAAGACAGATTACATAAAACAGGGAGGTTTCTATAGAAATCTAATGAAAAGAAAAGAATGAATAATAATAATAATAATAATAATAATAATAATAATAATAATAATAATAATAATAGGAACCGAGAGACTTTAGAGAAAACAAAGTACTGGGATTGATTCATTCGACTAAAAGTTCTTCAAAGTGGTGCCCCAGCATGGCCGCAGTCTAATGGCTGAAACAAATAAAAGATAGAAGATAAAGGATATAAGACATATAGAGATTTCATAAACTTTGTAAAGTGGAAAAGTAATTTAAATGGTGGAAAAGTAATTTAAATGGTGGAAATCAGGTTTCCGGAAGATTCAGTTAACCGGCAACTCTATCGTCCCTATAGAAAATCTTTTAATAAGCTTTGTAAAGTGGTATAGTAATTTAAAAAGTAGTGATCAGGTTTCCGGATAATTCAGTTATCCGGCAACTTTCCGATTCCACTGATGTATATAGAGTTTTGATGAGTTTTCTAGGATGTTGCGGTAAATTAAAAAGTGATGACCTGATATCCGGAAAATTGTTTTAACCGGCAACGCTTTAGTCCCAGTGATGTATTTAGAAAAGTTTAATGATTCTAACGTGTTGCGGTAATTTAAAATGCAATGATCAGAAATCCGGGAAATTCAGTAATCCGGCAACCTTTCGGTTTCAATGATGTATATAGAGAGCAGTGATAAGATTCCTAAGGTAACGATCAGATACCTAGAAAATTCAGGTATCCGGCATTCTTCCGATTCCAGTGACATATAGAGAGGGTCTTGATGAGTTTTGGAAGTAATTGAAAAAGTGGTGATCAAATATCCGGAAAGTTCAGTCATCCGGCAACTCTCTGGTCCTAGAGCTGTCGAACAGGGGAAAGTTTAGTATATAATGGTAATTATGTGAGTTATTAAAAAAAAGGTTAAACATATTAACATAGGCACCCTACACAAGATGGTAGCTGCTTTTTTAGAATACAGGCTGCACGGAATGTCATGGAATTCTCAAAGAAAGAAAAGAAAATTAGAAACATTTATAGATTCCACTAATTGCCCTCAAGGCGAAAATACGCGTAAAAATAATAAATAAATCTCATGTCAAAAACGATGAAATGTTAACTTTCATTTCTAAACAGTGCTAAAAGAAGACAAAAAGTGACAGATAGGAAGAAGAAAAAATGAAATCCATTCTACCTGTTATTCATGGTGATTTTGAAGGAGCTTAACGTTAAAACTGGATACGGAAGATTATATGCTTATTGATCGATATATATCTATCTGTCTATCTCTCCCTCTTTCTCTATCTCTCTCCCTCTCTCTCTCTCTCTCTCGCTATCTCTCTCTCTCGCTATCTCTCTCTCTCTCTCTCGCTATCTCTCTCTCTCTCTCTCAATATGTGAGTGTCTACGTGTATTTGTCTATACGGATATAAATATAATATAAATGTGTATATATATATATATATTATATCTGTATGTATGTGTGTGTGTGTGTGTGCATGTGCTTGTATATATGTATAAATATATGTGTGGGTCTATGTGTCTGTATATATATATATATATATATATATATATATATATATATATATATATAATCAGTTTTTCAGAGAGTGAGAGATGGATGTATTCCATATCACATCAATCACATCAATCACACACACACACACACACACACACACACACACACACACACACACATACACACACACACACATACACCGAAAAGTAAAAAAGATATATATATAAAAAATAAAGAATACTATATACATTTGCATATCGATTACATTATTTCATGCACGTCTACATATACACCCTTACACACATACATTCATACATACATACATACATACATACATACATACATACGTATATACGTACAGACATACATATGTACGAAAATACATATGAATGTATTTATACATACGTCTATATGTAAGAATGTGTGTGCGTGTGTGTGTATATATATATATATGTATATGCTTGTTGGGGTGTGTGCCTGTATCTATTTGTCTATTTGTGAGTGTTTTCTATTAATGCGCATGTGTGTAGACTTTGATTTAATATTGCGTGACAGCAAGATTGCAGAAATTCTAGTGTACAGCATTCAGCAATCTTGATTTGACATAACTATCTGTAAACCTGTGACATTTTAAATCGTAAACGTTTTCTAGAAAAAAAAAGAGAAAAAAATACTTGAAAACGATGTAAATAGGATGTAAATACGATCTCTTGGTAGGCATATTTGCTGCTTGATTTCAAATGAAATGGAGATAACTCTATTTTTTGTTTCTCCTTTTAATACTTTTTTTTTCTTTTTTGCCATATTCGCTGTAATGCTTCACAGAATAAGTTTATGTGTAACATATATATATACATACATATAGTATACATGCATGCATACATACATACATACATACATACATACAAAGATAGAGGGTGTCCATAAATTAGTTTTACAATTTTCACACGTTTATATTTAAATTGTAAAGATATTTTGTGGACACTCTGTATATCAAATTTTGTACTTGTTGCACTTCTTTTATCTTTCTATCTTTTTCTTGTTTTTTTTCGTTTTCACTGCGGCCATGCTGGGGTACTGCCTTGAAGGGCTTTAGACTTACTTTTCTTTTAAGCCTAGTACTTATTCTATTGGTCTCTACGACGGGTTTCCATCTACCAAATCCACTCACAAGGCTATAGTCGAAGAGACTTGCCCAAAGTTCCACACAGTGGAACTGAACCCGGAGCCATGTGGTTAGAAGCAATCTTCTTACCACACAGCCACGCCTGCACCTGAGATTTTGGTGGGGAGGGGCGCATAGGGAGAGGCTTTTGTTTTTGCAAAACG
>NC_142934.1:9718946-9721446 GCF_046866305.1 Octopus bimaculoides | reverse complement strand
TACATATTCACACACATAAACGCATTCATATAGAGACACATACATATTTACACACTCAAGTCCGTGCACACTTGCGCAGATACGTATATACACATATTATGTACGTACATAATATGCATATATACACGTATATAAACAAGCGTATATACAAAAGTAACTAAAGAAACGAATAATGGCCAGGATTGTGATTGTGAATTACCCTCTTGTGTTTCTTATCCTTTTCCTCTTCTTACCGTTGTGGACGGTGTTGGGGTCGTGGACATAATCCGGCATTAATCCATCGCAAACGTGCAGTGACTATTAAACGAAGAATTTCTGCGAATGCTTCTTTCTTTCTTTGACTGGAAATGTTTCGTTGGAATTATATATTTATCGGTCGATACAAAAGAACACGAAAATGACAACGTAAAATAAAAGAAAGAAAAAATAGACAAACGAAAAAAATAGACAAAAGAAAAAAGAATTTGGTTCATATGGATGATGATGATGATGATGATGATGATGATGATGATGATGATGACGACGATGACGACGACAACAACTATAATCACGGCCACGACCGCGACAACGACGACGAGGAGGAGGAGGAGGAGGAGGGGCAGGAGGAGGTTGATGACGGCAGTTTCCTCTATCTCATTATGAGGAAAAATTATGATAATGGTTGTGGTAATGATAATGATGAGGAGGAGAAGGAGGAGGGGGAGGGGAAGGAAGAAGAAGAAGAAGAAGAAGAAGAAGAAGAAGAAGAAGAAGAGGAGGAGGAGGAGGAGGACATGATGGACGACGATGGTCGCGAAACTAAAACTGGAAACTAAATTTTGAGCAGTAACTATGGATGGCACTCTTTTTATCACCGATGACAATAGTGAAACAACAATAACAACAGCAACAACGCTAATTTAGATAAAATAAAGATCGTTAAGTTCATTGCAATAACCATAATAATATAATACATCCAACGTCACAAGGCGTCAGAATACATCCAACGTCAGAGAGCAGAATACATCCAACGTCACAAGGCGTCAGCATACATCCACTGTAAGACCTGTGAAACATATAAGATCAAGACCATTGTGAAATGGTATGAACATCAACTGGAAACAGTCATGGAAAATGAAAACGCAACCATACTATGATCCGTCGGTTATGACGACAAGTGTTCCAGTTGATTCCATCAACAAAACAGCCTGCTCGTGAAATTAACGTGCAAGGAGGTGAGCACTCGACAGACACGTCTACCCTTAGCGTAGTTCTCAGTGGGATTCAGCGTGACTCACCAAACGTGACAAGGCTGGCCCAATGTACTACAGGCACAACTCATTTTTTCCAGCTGAGTGGAGAGAACCAACCGTAAAATAAAGTGTCTTGCTCAAAGCCACAACATCGAATTTGCGACCTTGCGATCATGAGCCGAACACTGTAGCCACTGAACCACGCTCCACCACAGTATGGGATATGCGTATTGATACAGAGTGGGAAATAAGTGCAAACTGGCCAGACATCGTTATCAAAGATAGGAAGGAAATGAAATGCCTAATAATTGACGTCACCATACCATCAGAGAGAAATATACCAACAAAAGTTATCGAAGAATTACCAAAGTACAAAGAGTTAAAGACAGAAAGAAATTGCAGTGAGCAATGGAAGCTGAAGCAATCCCTATTTTTATCGAGTCCCAGAGTCTCATGAAGAACGGACTAAACAGATTCACGACAAACCTGCCTGGTAAAAGCATCATCCTTGAGATCTAAGATATCAGTATCATGGGAAAAGCACACTTGCCCAGAAAGGTATTCTCCCATTAAATAGTAACAACACACCCTTTACCGCCTTTGGACCACTGACAAGCTGACAGAACTGTTAGTACGGCGGACGAAATGGTTACTCATGTTTCATCCGTCTTTACGCTCTCAGTTCAAGTTCTGCCAAGGTTGACTCTACAAGGAAGAAACAGTTCTATGAGGAAGAAATAGCAACAGGAATCAATAATGATAATAACAATAATAATGGTTTCAAACTTGGGCTCAACGCCAGCAATTTTAGGGGAAAGGGGTCAGTTAACTACATTGGTCCCAGTGTTTAACCCAGGCAGAATTTGAACTCGGAATGTAAAGCGCCACCACATATAACACAGAGCATTTTTTTCGATGGTCTATCGATTTTGCCAGTAACATGACGACGAAATTAGCATCATCAAAACGATATAATTGAACAACAGAAAGACACAATTGCAAAGCGGAAAGAAAGAAATTATATAAATCTACTTCTATTAATATATATATATATATATATATACGGAAGCGCCTGAAATCAAAGACTGCATAAAAAAGGAGATACTTGCTAATGGCAATGGATTACTCATAATGAAAAGCAACAAAGAGTCTTTGAACAGAACAAATAACTTGAGTTGAAATCAAAACTAGTTCTAGAACAATATAAGAAAGAAATAAAAATAAACAACTCAATACTGGGCCAAGAGCACATATATATGGTGGCACTC
>NC_142934.1:9708946-9713946 GCF_046866305.1 Octopus bimaculoides | reverse complement strand
ACAATTCTTCACAATTAGGGCATTTGATGCAGTAGATTAGATTTCTACTTTTGCAGTTCATGTTCGCATTGGTGAATATTTTCCCTGTTTTTGTGTTCATATATGGGCCGGTATGGATTGATCGGCATGTGCCGCATCGGCTATCATTGCATTTGGATACAGTGAATGTTTGATTTTTGTTGCTGAGGTCAAACCTTGCCTTTGTTAATAGTTTTTTCAAGTTTTTAGGTTGTCTCTTACTGAGAGTTATATTTTGATCTGTAATGATATTTCTCAATTCCTTACTTTGTGCAAGGATCGGTAAGTTCGCTTTGGCGATATTAAAGATGTTCTGGTGGCATGGATTTTGTGTCACTATAAATGGAATGATCTTTTCCTGTTTGTCTTTTCTTTGCGGTGTCCTCAGTTGTTGTATGGGTATTTTCGAAGCCCGCTGAATACCATTTTCTATGAGTCGTGATGGGGATTTTTGCTTCACCAGAAATTCTTTCAGTTCCATCAGGCGTTGATTTCTGGTCTCTATATCCTCTACAATAGTACATATTCTCCTGGCTAGGCAGTATGGTATGTTGCGTTTTGTATGGGGTGGATGGCACGATTTAAAGTTCAAGTATTGGTGTGTGTCTGTGTGTTTGTAATATATATCTGTGGTAATGGCGGTGTTCTTTTTAATTACCATTATATCTAGAAATGGTAATTTGCTACTGTTCATCTCCTTTGTGAATTGGATGGATGGGTGTAGATTGTTCAGGAGGGTGTTAAATTCTTCCACAATGCTTTGAGGTTTGGTCCAGATTATGAAGCAATCGTCCAGGTATCTCTTCCATGCTTTTTCTATAAGCTTCCTAAATTCGGTGTTATATCTCTCCTCTATTTCCTGGTAGAGTTTTTGTTCCAAGTAACCCATCACCGAATTCGCATAAACGGGGGCAAACCTCGTCCCCATAGCCGTGCCTTTAATTTGGATATAGTTCTTACCATTGAAGAAGAACGTATTATTTTCCAGGATAAGTCTCACTGATTCTAGTATAAATGTCACCGTGTACCTGTTGGGAATTGCTTCTCTGTGTTTGTTTACCCAGTATTCAACCGCCTTTATTCCTAAATCATGTGGGATATTTGTGTATAGGCTTACTACATCGAAGCTCAGTAGGATTGAATTTGTTTCAGTGGTTTTGGGAAGATGGGATAAAAAGTCGATGTCATCCCGAATGAAACTGGGTATGTATGTACAAAGTGGCTTCAAAAGAATGTCAATGAAATTGCTTAGACGGTGAGTAGGGCATACTGGGCCAGCTATAATTGGTCTAAGTTTTAAATCTTTTGGATGTAGCACTTTTATGTATTCACTTCCTTGTTCCTTTACTCCCTGTTGAATATCTTCTGACTTATGTATTTTGGGTAAGCCGTAAAAGTTACTGGGTTTTGGTTCGAAGTTGGTGATGTAGTCTCTTTCATTGTCAGTGAGTGAGTTGTAGTGTTTAGAAACTAAGTGGTTGATCTTCTTCATGATGTGGTGAACTATGTTCGAGGGTATTTCACAATAGAAGGTTGTGTCATTTAGTTGTTCCTCAACTAAATCCTTGTAGTATATATATATATATATATATATATATATATATATATATATATATATATATATATATATATATATATATATATATATATATACACATACCTTCATATATATGTGCATATGTGTTTAGAATTTTTCAATGCACGTCAATTATACGCACACACACATACACACATGCGCACGCGCGCGCGCACATATTCTATATATATTTCATATATGTATATTTACTTGTTTTAACTTGAGACCTGCGGCTATGCTGGGGCATCGCCGTTAAAAAATGCGACCATCAAGCCTCTACAGAGAATCGAACCCTGTACCTCTCAAATTCCGACCGAGTGCTTGGTACCATTAAGCTAAAAGAGTCCTGACAACATGCTAAGAAACCCCAAAACCATTCAGTCGTAAAATATGAGGTGAGTATATGTTTTTATTTAATGATGTACCTTCTCTGGGATTGCGGCCGTTTCGCAACCTTCTCCATGTATCATTAATTTCTATATGGAAGAATTATGCGGACATGTTGGCATTCGTATGTTTGCTCAGAATTATACAATACAATAGTATATTCACAAATTAAGGCAAATAAAGACAGCTAGCTCGATGTACCTTCTCTGGGATTGCGGCCGTTTCGCAACCTTCTCCATGTATCATTAATTTCTATATGGAAGAATTATGCGGACATGTTGGCATTCGTATGTTTGCTCAGAATTATACAATACAATAGTATATTCACAAATTAAGGCAAATAAAGACAGCTAGCTCGATGTACCTTCTCTGGGATTGCGGCCGTTTCGCAACCTTCTCCATGTATCATTAATTTCTATATGGAAGAATTATGCGGACATGTTGGCATTCGTATGTTTGCTCAGAATTATACAATACAATAGTATATTCACAAATTAAGGCAAATAAAGACAGCTAGCTCGATGTACCTTCTCTGGGATTGCGGCCGTTTCGCAACCTTCTCCATGTATCATTAATTTCTATATGGAAGAATTATGCGGACATGTTGGCATTCGTATGTTTGCTCAGAATTATACAATACAATAGTATATTCACAAATTAAGGCAAATAAAGACAGCTAGCTCATTGGATCAGCGGGACGCGAAGTTTTTTTCCACAAGAGTTCCGGACCCCAGTTATGAACTCATTTGCATACAGCCAATCAGAGGTTAACTATCAACCTAACTTATGAGCGCATAAGTGATGGGCGATAAGATAAGGTCACTTGGATAAGGAATGACCATGCTTCTTTTCTCTTTTAATAATGCTTGTTCTTGTTCTTGTTTCAATCATGGCTGCCTCTGAGTAGTTATTTGTGTTGTTGTTTATTTTGTAAAGCAGTAAGGAGAGAGGGTTGCCTGCACATCACCCTCTACCCACATTTTTTTCATCCACATCTTTACCATACGGGGCCCAAATAAAATCCGATAGTAGGAATAGATGCAAATCTATCTAATTACTTGTCTCCTAAAATCAGGCATAACTTGGCGATCGGGCAATTTACATTTTGAATGCCAACCTTTGTAACTTGACAACAAGGTCAAGATGAGCTCTGATTGGTTGTATGCAAATGAGTTCATTACTGGGGTCCAGAACTCTCGTGAGACTGAACCTGAAATTACGTAGTTGCAAAATGAACTTCTTAACCACACAGCCATGTCTTGAATCTTATAATTTTTCCCCTCCTTCTGCTAATTTAACATTCATTCTGCTAATTAACAAATTTTATAGTTATCACTTTTATGCTTTACGTTTCCATTTCAGTTGTGTATGATATAAATAAACTATAAATAATTACATTTTTTTAATTAGCATAGATTGTTCATTTGTATGATTGTGTTGTTTTTTTTAAGTTAAGATGTAATTAGTCAATATCGATTAAGTTAATTGGCATGCGTATAAATAAAATACTGCAGAAGTAATATGTGTTAGTTTCTAATTAAGCCGCTAACTTGGACTGAGTCAATGTAATCCCGCCAAATATTATTGAGAAATTATTATCTCCCTTGTATTAACTGTCCGTTAGGAGTCACAAGACATGTGTGTCTGTGTGTGTGTGTATGTGTATGTATGAAGATATATTTAAATATGTGTGTGTATGAATATATGTATGTACGTGTGTGTGTGTGCGCGCATGTGATTATATATATATATATATGTGTGTGTGTGTGTGTGTGTGTGTGTGTGTATACATGTAAATAAGTGAATGTATATATATATATATATATATATATATATATATATATATATATATATATATATATATATATAAGTGTTTGCAAAAAGCACAATATGTAAAGTAAGATATTCTTAAAAGTCAACTGTAAAAAATTTCTTATTCAAAAACAGAATACTTCGACCCTTCGGGAAAACAGATTTTGTATTGTGTGTATCCACGCAATAAGAAAATTTCTTTCAAAAACTTTCGTGACATTTTATCTTCAAAAGGATTTTTTAACGCAGTTAATAACTTTTAAGAAAGTCTTTCTTAATATGTATACAGATAGATAGATAGATAGATAGATAGATAGATAGATAGATAGATAGATAGATAGATAGATAGATAGATATGACTTAGTGGTTAGAGCATCGGGTTCACACTCATGATGTTGTGAGTTCGATTCCCGGACCGGGTGTGTATTGTGTTCTTGAGCAAGACACTTTATTTCACGTTGCTCCAGTTCACTCAGCTGTAGAAATGAGTTGTGACGTCCAAGCTGTATCAGCCTTTGCCTTTCCCTTGGATTACACTGGTGGCGTAGAGAGGGGAGGCTGGTACGCATGGGCGACTGCTGATCTTCCATAAACAACCTTGCCCGAACTTGCGCCTCGGAGGGAACTTTCTATGTGCAATCCCATGGTCATCCATGACAAAACGGTGTCCTTACCCTTTATACTTTCATATATATATATATATATATATATATATATATATATCTTCTAGTAAGTATTCTGCGTCTTTTCTTGAACTTTTTATTGTTTGACTATAAGTAAATGTTCACATTTATCTACTTATTGTATAATTTACCCAAATAAATCTGTACATGCATAAAACAAGAACTGTGAATGTGAAAAACAAACATGTGCCATGAAAATTCTTTCAACTAATACTTTGTTCTCTCTCTCTCTCTCTCTCTCTCTCTCTATATATATATATATATATATATATATATATATATATATATATATATATATATATATGTATGTATATATATATATCTTTCTCCCTCTCTCTTTCTCTTTCTCTCTCTCTCTCTCTCTCTCTCTCTGTGTATACAAACACACATATGTATATATATAATATACTTGTACAAGAATGTTGTTGACGTGAGAATAATAAAGTATAGACCAAACCATCAGATTAATGTGAACTTGTTTTTATAAGTGAACGGAACATAAAAACAAACTCTAACATATATGT
>NC_142934.1:9701446-9703946 GCF_046866305.1 Octopus bimaculoides | reverse complement strand
CTGCCAGGCCAGGGATCTCTGGAAGTTGTCCATAGGTCCCGGCCCGAAGGTCGTCTTAAACAGGCGGGTCAGGTATTCCTCGTCGACGCCCAGGTTCGCCCCGAGATCGTCGTCGTACCTTCCCTCCACTAATCCACTATAGAATGCGTTAGTTGTGATGCAGTCGCTCAAGGTTGACCCGGGTTGTTGGAGTTGCCGAAGAGCAGCGCGACACTCGCGGTGCCATTCGCCCTTCCTCGGCCTCTTCTTGATCCATGACTGCAGTTCGGTCATGGAGACGAGCTGCGGGAAAGCGCGCCGCACAAACGGTGACCACACCTGTTCACCGCTGTCTACGTAGAGCCGGAGATGTCGCAGTCTCAGCGCGTGTCTGCGCATCATCAACCACGGCATGCCCAGTCCTCCTTTTAACGGGTGTTGGCAGCAAACGGATCGCCTAACCATCGGAACGCTTCCTTTCCACAAGAAGCGGAAGAGGATGCGCTCCAGTTTGGTGATGGTAGGGTCGGGACAAGGAACGACGGTCAGGCGGTAGTAGATGACGGACGCGATGTACGTGTTCGCCACCTCCGCCCGACCTTTCAGGGAAAGCTTCCTCTCGGCCCATTGCCGGGCTAGAGTGGCCACCCTTCTCGTTATCTCGTCCCAGTTCTTCTCCGTTTGGAGGTCTGGACCAAACCAGACCCCGAGCATCTCAACCGGACCGTCAGTCCAGCGTCCCACGACGGAGGCGCTACTTGACGGCATGGGGTTGCTTCTCCAGGTGCCGAGCCGCAAGCCCACTGACTTATCCCGGTTGATTTTCGCTCCCGTTACCGCTTCGTAGTCTCTCAGTGTCTCGCCGACAAGCTCGATGTGCTTTTGGCTAGACACTATGACGGTGACGTCGTCCGCGTATGCCGACACGCTCGTCCCGCATCCCAACTCTCGCGGGATGCCCCTCAGCGTCGCCAGCTTCCGCAGTAGTGGCTCGAGAGTCAACACGTACAGAAGCGACGAGAGGGGGCATCCCTGACGGACCGAACGTGCAATGTCGAAGGGTCTTGATAGATGCCCATTGACGCGAACTACCGAACGGATGCCTCTGTACAAGGCAGCCATCCAGCCGCGGAAAATGGGACCGAAGCCGGCTGCTATGAGGACAGCCTCCAAGTATTGATGGTCTACCCTATCGAAAGCTTTCGATTGATCTAAATTGATCAGGGCCCCACCCATGCCAGGTTCCTTAACTACCCTCTCTATGATGTAGCGCATCAGATGGAGGTTGTCATGGATGCTCCTGCCCGGCACCGCGCACGTTTGCGCCTTGCCGATCAGTTTCTCGATGACAAGCGCCAACCGCTTGGCTAACACCTTGGCCAAAATTTTCAAGTCTGCATTGAGCAGAGTGATGGGCCTAAAGTTATCTATGACGTCCCCCTTGTTTGGATCTTTCTTCAGCAGCGTTACGGCTCCTCGACTCACAAAACCGGGAATGCTCCCGTTTTGCTGCCAGTTGCAGTACACCGCCACCAAGACGTCTCCAAACAAGTCTGGCTTACAGTTGTAAAGCTCGTAGGGCAGACCATCCAAACCCGGAGATTTGTCCCTCGAGCATCCCGCCATCGCGTCCCTCACTTCCGCCGCCGTGATGGCACCTTCGCAGCACTCCGCCTCTCTTGCCGAGAGTCGTGGCAGGCTGTGCAGGTAGGCACTGAAGTCCACCCTGCGTTCTCGCTCGCCATTCGTCCCAAACAGTCGAGCAAAGTGCCGCTGAAAGGCCTCACACATTTTGCTTGGCTCGAGCAGTTCGCGCCCCTGTTCGTCCACCAGAGACCGAATGGTGGCTTTGTTGCCCTGTTGCGCCTCCGCCACCCGGGCCTCTCGTGCGGCTCCAACACCTTCGTTTCTTAGAGCACGCATCCTAGCCCTGACAACGCACCCTTCGTGTTTGGCGTTGAAGTGTTGGTCAAGGGCCAACCTCGCCGCCAAAACGTCGGATGCGATGCCACTTCTAATTGCCTCTTCTAGCTTCTTAACTAGTTCACCCTCTACTCTGTTTCTGTCTATGGCTAGTGCTTTGCTATACCTAACCGCTTCTGCTTTTATTGCTCTCTTGAGGGCAAACCACCATTTGTTATTGATGATGGCTCCTGTCAAAGCCCTCTTTACTAACGTGCTAATCCGGTCTCTGAAAACTGGTCTCGACGGGAAAGACGCGTTTAGTTTCCAGTAACCGGAGCCCTGCCTATGTGTCTTATCTAAGTCTAGCGTACACGTCACAAGTTTGTGATCCGTGTAGCTGACTATGTGAAATTGTGGACACCCTATGCTATCTCTATCTACTCTCCTACACAGTATTCTATCTAGATACGATCTCGACGACCCGATGCGGTTTGTCCATGTCCACATTGGCGCATTCGGGTAATCGAGTCGGTACCTGTCAGACAGTTGAAAGCGTCTGAGCAGGTCTTTGAGGCATTTGCATCCCCGTCTATTCCTATCTCTGCCAACATAGTCT
>NC_142934.1:9671446-9696446 GCF_046866305.1 Octopus bimaculoides | reverse complement strand
TCGTAGCTAATAAAGAAATTATCATTATTATTATTATTATTGTTCAGTAGTTTTATTTTTATAACGTGCTTTCACTTCACTACCGAGCGCAGCTCTGTGCGCCTTGGGTATGTGCTGTGGTTTGCTGTGGTGCTTTTATGTTTACTGTATTGAAAGTGTTTTGCGTAGAATGTGTGCAGTACCCAGTAGTGCAATTTTCTGTATGTTACATATATTTGTAAGTCCTGGTATTTTTGTTATGTATTTGTCTGAGTATTTTTTTTATTATACCTAAGGCACCTACTATGATAGGAATTGTTTCTGTTTTTAGACTCCACATTCGAGTTATCTCTATTTCCAGGTCTTTGTATTTTGAAAGTTTTTCCATTTCTTTTCGAGAAACGTTGTCATCTGCTGGTATTGATACATCAATTAGAAAGCATTTTTTTCCTTCATGATCTTTGACAACTATATCTGGTCTATTTGCCTTAATTTCTCTATCTGTGTGTATTGGCATATCCCAGAGTATGGTTGCTTTCTCGTTTTCTGTGACCTTTTCTGGCGTGTGTTTATACCATCTTTTTTCTGTTGTTATTCCATAGTGTTGGCATAGCTTCCAGTGTATATAGGTCCCAGCTCTGTCGTGTCTGTGAATATATTCCTTCTTAGCCAGGACTGGGCAGCCAGAGATAATATGATTTATTGTTTCTTGTCCATCTCCACATATTCTACAGTTACTTGTTATATTTCTTTTCATTATGTGTTTTTGGTAATTTCTGGTGGGGAGGCTCTGGTCTTGTGCAGCAATTAAAAATCCTTCAGTCTCTGCTTTGAGTCCTGAGCTTCTCAGCCATTGCTGGGATTTTTCTCTGTCTATTTCTTTCGCATTTAGTTTAGCCCAGTATTTACCATGTAGGGGCTTTTCTTGCCATCGTTTTATCATGGTCCGTTGCTGTTCTAGTTTTAGTTTGGATTTCATTTGTTTTATAGCTTTTGTTGTTTCTTCTTCTTCTTCTTCTTCGTATTTGTTAGGTAGATTGATTTCTTGTTTGTATTTGTCAGCTTCCTTAAATACTGAAAACAGTTTTTTGTTTTGCTCGTGTTTTGTGGCTATTTGTATTAGTTTCCCTTGCTTCTGGAGTAGGTATTTTTGCAGTCCTATGGTGGTTATTTTATAATAGTTTTCTAGCTGTATAAGACCCCTGCCACCTTCTGTGCGTTGTATATATAGCCTTTCTATGTCAGATTTTGGGTGGTGCATCCTATATCCTGTCGTTATTTTTCTTGTTTTCCTGTCTATTTTACATAGTTCGTTTAGTGTCCAGTTAAGGATGTTGTAGCTGTAGCTTATAACTGGGACAGCTAAAGTGTTGATACCCATTATCTTGTTTTTAACATTGAGCTCTGTTTTTAGTATTGATCTAACTCGTCTATAGTACTCTTTCTTTATTTTTTCTTTCATTTGTGTATGTTGTATCCTATCTAGTTCATTGACTCCTAAATACTTATATGGTTGGCTTTCGTCTAGTTCTCTTATTTCATTGGCTTTATCTAGTGTTATATTGCTACTTTTAACTAATTTTCCTCTTTTCAGGGTTGCTTTGGCACATTTTTCTAATCCGAATTTCATGTCTATTTCCTTGGTAAAGCCGTGTACTGTCTGTAGTAGTGTTTCTAGCTCTTTGTCGTTTTTAGCATATAATTTTAGGTCATCCATATATAGAAGGTGGCTGACTGTTTTTCCATAGCATTTTTGTAACCGCATCCAGTTCTATTTAGCAATTCGGTTAAAGGTGTGAGTGCCAGGCAGAACAGGAGTGGAGAGAGCGTGTCTCCCTGGAATATTCCTCTTCTAATGGGGATGGCTTTCGTTTTCACAAGTCCCTCTTTTGTTTGGAGCTGTAGCACTGTCTGCCATTTGTTCATTGAGTGCTCTATGTATTTTATGATAATTGGTGCCACCTTGTTTATGGCTAGTGTTTCCAGAATCCACGTGTGGGGAACACTGTCGAAAGCCTTTTGGTAGTCCACCCAGGCCATTCTTCTTTCTGCGGCTGTCTTCAGTTATGGCTTTATTGATCAATAATTGATCTTTACAGCCGTATGAGCCCTTGCAGCATCCCTTCTGCTCTTCTGGAAACAGGTTGTTATTTTCCAGGTGTTTACTCAATCTCTGCGATATTATTGCAGTAAAGGCTTTGTAGATCGTAGGGAGACAGGTTATAGGTCTATAGTTTTGTGGTTTCTCCGTTTCCGTGGATTTGGGGATTAAGATGGTTTTCCCTTTTGTGAGCCATTCAGGCATTGTCTCTGGATCTGCGAGTATGTTGTTAAAGTTTTCTGCCAGCTTTTTATGCATTGCTGGCAGGTGTTTTAACCAGAAATTGGGGATCTTGTCGTGTCCAGGTGCCTTCCAGTTGCTTAGTCTTTGCAGTGTCTGGGTTACCTCTTCAGTTGTTATAGGGGCCCAGAGTTGCTCAGGTGCTAAGTTCGTTGTTTTAATGGTCCTTTTCTGGGGTTGTTGCTTCACCGACCATATTTGTTTCCAGAATTTCTCTAGTTCTTCTGCTGTTGGTGCTGAAGTAATGTCTATTTTATTTTTACCCAGTTCTTGGTAGAGTTTTTTGGGGTTGGATTTGAACTGTTTGTTTTGTTCAAAGAAACGTTGGCGTTTCTCATACCGGCGGATCCTTTGTGCTTTGGCAAGGATGTCTTGCTTTAGTTTTTCTTTTGCCTCAGGTAAATCTTTTTCTGTAATGCTGTATTTGTACAGTATTTTTGTTTTCTTCTTGTTACTTAGTAGTGTTGATTGTTTACTAATTTCGTTGAGAATCGATAAATCTTTTCTCTTTTTTTAAATTTTGTTCTGGATGTTATTTATCCACAAGGTCTGTTTGGGTGGTAGAACTCCTGTTCGGATGGGTTTGAGTGAGTATCCTGCTTCCTTTGTGGCTGCAGTGGCTGCCGCATATATTATGTCATTTAACTCAGTGATATTGCCTGTTGTTTCTGTGGTTGTTAGTTCCGTGACGGCCAGGTTTATGCTATTTATTATTGATGTTGTTTTATTGTCTATTTTGATTTTTGGGAGATATAATCTGTGGTCCATTCTAAGATCTGTGGTTTTCAGTTCTTTGGTTATTTTCATTTTCATAGTATCGTAATTATTAGGTTTCCCTTCGTTATTTCCAGGTTTTATATTTGTTTTGCCTTCCTTTTCATTCATATGTTTGTCTGTGGTGTTCTGGTTTGGTGCTTTTTGTACACTATTATCCATCTCTACGGTCTGGGTTTGTTGTTTTTTGTTTACTTCGTTTTTGCCGGGAATGTTACGTTTGTCCTCGTGTTTTGCTATCTCAGTGTTTATATTATTATTTGGCATTGCTGTGTGACTACTATCTAGATTTTCCTGATGTATTTTTCCTTTCAATTGTTCTATTTCTATTTCTGATATTTTTTTTGCTTTTAGAATATATCTTCTTATGTTAGCTAGTTTGTTAGGGTTCATTGTTTTATCGAGGTCTATATTTACATTATTTTTCTTCCATATTTTATATGTATGTGTTGTGTTTTCGTTTTTTGGGTAGAGCACTGCTGTGAAATAGGCGTATATTATTATTATTATTATTATTATTATTATTATTATTATTATTATTATTATTATTATTATTATTATTATTATTATTATTATTATTATCCCCGTCGTCGTCATGATCATCATCATCATCATTGCTATTATTAGTGAGTGATACGACAGCGCATGCCATCAAAGTGACGCCCAATATATCCCTATGTCTACCTGTCTGATAAGGATACACCAGGTACTTGCATAACAAATATGTGCGCGACATGGTGATCTCATATGAAGATAAACAGCGCATAACTTTGTAAGTGGGGCCCAGTTACTATTTTCTCCAGGTCGAGTAGCCCATCTTGCTCAAAAGGTCCCTGAATAAGAGTTGTTTAAGGATGATGAACGAAACACCCATGTTTCCAGAGGTGAATTATTCAAACCCCAAAGTACCCCGCTCAACACATGGCTATGATGCTCCCCCACTACTTCTGCTCGTGATCAGAGAATAAAGTATCGTCAACCACTAACGGACATGCTCAATTGGCTATGGTCAAGCAACTGACAAGCAAATTTCACTTTTCCTTTTTTCGGGGTCGATAAAATATGTACCAGCTGAGCACTGGGGACAATGTAATCGATAAGCCCTCGTCAAGCCCTCGTCAAGCCCTCGTCAAGCCCTCAACAACCTCTCCCGTCGATGTTTCAGGCCTTGTGCCTATAATAGAAAGAATTATCATTATTATTATTATTATTATTATTATTATTATTATTATTATTACTACTATTATTATTATTATTATTATTATTATTATTATTGTTGTTATTATTATTATTATGTTCCCTGATGTCTAGTATGGAGTACATAAACTTAAATATATTTATAGAAAACTCTATAATGTCTAAAATGTATTATAATACGAATGACAGCATTTATGAATTATTGTTGAACATAAAATTTACAACTTAAGAACAGCAGAACGTTACGCATAACCTAATAAAGAAGAAGAGAGAGATGAAAAGGAAAAAAGAAAGAATAGAGGTGGAAATGTAATTTAGAAGGAAAACTGATGAATGCAAACGAAAATAAATCAAAGAACGAGACCAGTAACAAAACATAAAAGGAATTATTACAAAGAAATTCAGAATACGGAGACAGAACCAACCACAAAATACGACAACCACAATAATAACATTTACAATATAATAATAATAATAATAATAATAATAATAATAATAATAATAATAATAATAATAATAATATTAATAATAATGATAAATGCTCCATTGGGAACTGTATGGAAATCACGGCCTACAAAGAGCAATGACGTGATATGAGCAAACCTTAGAAGGAGTCACCGAGAATGGAAACTGCAAAATCCTGTGGGATGCAATGATTCAGTGTGATCACCTGACCAGACATCGGAAACCGGACATTGTTGTGCTGAAAAAAGAGAAAGAACATACATGATAATTGAGATAGTGTGTTCCGGTGACAACAGGATCAATGTGAAAGAAGAAAAAATAAACAACTATGATGATTTGAAGAGGGAAATACGAAGGTTGTGGGCAATGAAGAGAGTAGACATCATACCAATAGTAATTGGTGTTCTTGGAAGTATCAGCACTCAACTACCAACATGGCTGAAAAAGATCGGTGCAGGTTTAAAAGTAGACCGCCTACAAAAATCAGCATTACTTGGAACTGCAAGAATTCTTCGCAAGGTTCTTGAAGCATGACCAGTAAACAAGTGTCACCTTAGTCTGCTGGCTGTGGACAGCTGATACTTTCCATCATAACCAGCAAAATAAGTTGTGAATTTTCATCAAATAATAATAATAATAATAATAATAATAATAATAATAATAATAATAATAATAATAATAAAGAAAGTAAACTATGCTGGATCATAGATATAGTATGCCCAGTTGACAACGAAGTATGCGATAAGGCAGAAAGAAAAGTCGAGAGATATGACAGGTTAGCTTGGGAAGTTAAGCAGTTGTGGTCGATGAAAAAGGTAGCAGTAGTACCAATAATTGTCGGAGCCCTGGAAATAGTGAGCAAAAATCTCGAGAAATACGTGGAATAAAGAGGGACTGCAATAAGGGAGGAGCACTTACAGAAAACAGAACTGCTTGGAACCGCTCGAATACTCCGAAGGTGCTCGAAAAATAAGGGGTGTTACCTTAGTTCACTGGTAGTGAACAGCTGACACTTTTATTCCTAAAGCTTGGTACTTATTTATCGGTTTTTTTTTTGTCGAACCGCAAAGTTACTGGACATAAACAAACCAGCAAACACACACACACACACACACACACACACACACACACAGACGTGTGTGCATGTATATTCGACGGGCTTCTTTCAGTTTCCGTCTTCTAAATCCATTCGCAAGGTTTTGGTCGGCCCATGGCTAAAGTAGAAGACACCAGCCTGAGGTACCACGCAATGGGACTGAACCTGGAACTGGGATGTTAAGAACAAAAGGAGGAGGAGGAGGAGGAGGAGGTAGAAGACGAGGAGGAAGAGGAAGAGGAGAGGAAGAGGGGATGAGGAGAAGACGGGAAGGAGGCAGAAGAGGGTAGTCGTTAAATTAATCATGATAGTGGTGTTACTGACAACGTAGCTGTTGACAAAAATGGCGGTGTCGATAACAGTAGCATTGATGGTGGTGGTGGTGGTGTTGCTGTTTTGTACTGACAGCCATAATGGTATCGTAGTTGAAGTGGGAGAGATTTCGTTTGAATTCAACAGAATTAATATCGTACCTCCATAAAATTGTTCTTTAAATGAAACAGCAATTAAATTTAGAATTAGCTATGAGCACTTGCAAGAATTTATAAACAAAGGAACCGCCGATAATATTGACAGGGAAAAGACAAATATCAAATCTCGATTTAATTGGATGAAGAAACATGTTTTTTAAATTGTTATTCAAAAACTCAAAAATACAACGAAACCAGATATAACCTAGGCTCGTGGTAAATCATTAAAAATAAAATTTAGATTCAATATGCGGCATACTCCAGCCTTCAGTTCAAGTTGTTTGTGCTGTACTTATTAATAAGGATTTTTGGTGTCATGAGAAAGAAATTATAAATAGATAAATAAATGAATAAATAAATAAATGAACATATAAATTATAAAAAGAAAACTACGCCTTTTTAGTTTTTCTGAGTTTGTTTGCCTGTCTTTCACCCTTTCTCTTCCATTCTTTCACTCTACCTCAGCACACACCACACATACACACACGTATGTGTGTGTGTGAGTGCGTGTAAATATATTTATGTATGTATGTATGTGTGTATATTATATATAATATGTATGTATATATATATATATATATATATATATATATATATATATATATATATATATATATATACATATATACATATATATATATATATGTATATATACATATATACATATATATATATATATATATATATATATATATATATATATAAAATATATATGTACACACATACATATATATGTAGATAGATAGATAGATAGATAGATAGATAGATAGATAGATAGATAGATAGATAGATAGATAGATAGATAGATATATTCAGTAGAACCTCGCAGTACGAGCGCCCCATTGTACGAGTAATTTGCCGTACGAGCCGAGACTCGTGCGAATTTTTGTCTTGAAGTACAAGCGGAAATCCGCAGTACGAGCACACAAATCTCATCTTTCAGTTAATTCAGTTAATAAAACCAGTATACATCTCGTTAGATGTTCAGAGTTTTTATAGAGAAAGTAGGACGTGCATTCGGGTGGGTGGTGAAGTAAGTGAGTGGTTTGATGTGAAGGTGGGGTTAAGACAGGGCTGTGTGATGTCTCCGTGGCTGTTCAATTTATGTATGGATAGTGTGGTGAGAGAGGTAAATTACAAACAGATGTCATATATGTTTCTCTATGTATACTTACGTGACTCCTATTAGGTAATTGAGAATAAATAATGCCAAAATTTTTTCAGTCTTCTGTTTTGTTTTGTAATTACTCTACAAAGAACATTCTCCAGTATTTTCCTGTATTTTAAAATATAACCTCTACAAATATCTACTTACCAAATCTGAGTGGATATTCTTGAGCGTATGTAAATATTTCTTTCTACTAGAAGCACAATAATAATAATAATAATAACAATAGCAACAACCACATCAACAATAATGATAATAACTATTTAAAGTTTTTGCCACAAGGGCAGCTTGGGGGAGGTGAGGATGAGTCGATTACATCGACCCCAGTGTTCAACTGGTACTTATTTTATCGACCCTTAAAGGATGAAAGACAAAGTCAACCTCGGCGGAATTTGAATTCAGACTGTAGCGACGGGTGAAATACCGCTAAGCATTTCGTCCAGCGTGCTAACGATTCTGCAAACTCGCCGCCTTAACAGTAATAATGATAATAATAATAATAATAATAATAATAATAATAATAATAATAATAATAATACTTTCTATGGGAGGAGGAGCTAGTTGATTACATCGGCCCCCAGTGTTCAAATGTTACATATTTCATCGACCCCGAAAGAGTGAAAGGCAAAGTCGACTCTCGATGAAATCTTAACTTAGAATCAAAAGAACCGGAAGAAATACCGCTTAGCCTTTTCTATGACGCTCTAACGATTCTGCCGATCCACCAGCCTTAAATACCATTTTAAGTTTAGGCACAAGTCCAGGAGTCTTGAGAGGAGAGTGTTTGTCGATGCCAGCGATTCCATTACTGGTCTAATACTTTATTTTATCGACCATTATGTAAATGTTGGTAACAGTACTAATATCGTTTGTAGATTTTTGTTTGGATTATGCAAATAAAGTTTGATATGTTTTTCCCCTTCCTAATATTTTAATAATCTTCTCCATTTTGAATTAAAACATATTTCTTTATAATGATTTTACGGTGATTAGATACGGTTTTTATTTTATTATTATTTTTTTTCGTTTTGTTGCTGTTGTTGTTAACTTCACATAAATTAATTAAAAAACGAAATTAAAATCATTGCTTGATGTCCTCTCCAACACCACATCAACTACAACAACAACAGTAACAGCAGCAAAATCTTCATATTGGTACTTGACAGTGATCTTCAAGAAATAAACACCTGTAAACATTTGCAGAAAGCAAAGAAGAAGAAGAAGAAGAAGAAGAAGAAGAAGAAGAAGAAGAAGAAGAAGAAGAAGAAGAAGAAGAAGAAGAAGAAGAAGTAGAAGAAGAAGAAGAAGAAGAAGAAGAAGAAGAAGAAGAAGAAGAAGAAGAAGAAGAAGAAGAAGAAGAGTGGTGGTGGTGGTAGTCGTAGTAGTAGTAGTAGAATGTCACTTTATTTTTCTCTAAATTATTTTGTTTCCAAAGTCAAACACCCTGACTCCTAAAAGCATACAAGTTATTTGAACTCGCCATCATTTGTTTATGAGCACTCTCAGAAACATCGTTTTCAAATTTTGTTACAAGGCCATCAATGATGGCGGGGGGGGGCATAAGTCGATTACTTCGACACTATTATTTGACTGGTACTTTTTTATTTTATCGATTCCGAAAGGATGAAAGGCAAAGTTGATCTCGGCGGAATTTGAACACAGAACATAGAGACGGATGAAATGCTGCTACGCATATTGTCCGGCGTGTTAACGATTCTACCAGCTTGCTGCCTTAGTAATAATAATTCTTTCTAATTTTTGGCACGGGGCCAGTAATTTTGAGGGGAGTGGCAATCAATATTATCAACCCCAGTGTTCACCTGAAAATTATTTTATCCGCCCCGAAAGGATGAAAAGCTAAGTCAACCTCGGCGGAATTTGAACTCAGAACGTAAAGCGCCAGTAGAAACGCAGAAAAGGCGTTTTACCCGGAGCACTAACAATTCTACATCTAGTACTATCGGAAATATTAAGACGCAAAAATATTCAAAATACGCAAAATCGCTCGCATTCATCATAATTTGAAACATGTAATTGTTGTTTGATTATTTCACATCTCAGGTAAAATATTGATTAGTCGTGTTTATAGGTTTGGTACACACAAGGCAATTCCACCCACTTTTATTTACTTAATCAATAATTTTCAGGTGCATTAGCTGATGTCAAAAGTGATAAGGTAAATAATGAAATACATTAAATGAAACAGCTCTTTTGAATATTCTCAACGCAAGAGAAAACACTTTGTAGTTAACATCGCAATATCTGTCGCATCGCACGGGCGGCGAGGTGACAGAATCGTTAGCGGCGTTTCGTCCGTCTTTACGTTCTGAGTTCAAATTCCGCCGAGGCCGACTTTGCTTTTCATCTTTTAGGAGTCGATAAATAAGTACCGGTTGAGGAATGGGGTCGATGTAATCGACTTAGCCCCCCACCCCCACCCCTAGATTTCTGGACTCGTATTAAAATTTGAAATCACTACCTTTCGTACCATGCTATCCTGAATTATAAATCGTTAATTACACTGTAAACAGCGAAAACTGAAACGTAGACTTACGTATTTATTCCTAATACGTTCTGACAGATTCGAACGTGAATATGCTAATCGCTGTTGTGTACGTCACTGGAGAAGAGGAGAATAGTTTCTCCTTTTTACAGCGACTTTGTGTTTATAGCATGATCGATTCATTGGTGCAAAGGATTCTGGGATACTGGTATTTCGACACGGTGTATCTCGTCAGCCATTAATACTCGGACCTTTAAATCTAAACAAGAGCCGATGGCCTTATTTATAATTTCAGCGAACCAACAGTATGCTGATTAGTACTGACATCTGCCAAGCGATAATCGATCATTATTTGCACTGTGAAGAGCGAAATCTGTTCTTATTGCAGCGAATTATGTTTTCAGAATAGGAAATATGCAACACTATGTCTGGTACAAATTATATTGAGCAGTGAAAATTGATCGTTACTTCATCTTGGTGGGGAAAAAAGTAACGACATTCTAAGGAGAAGTTGAGTTGAGTTATTATTAAAGATCATATTATTACCGTATGTTGCATGGTGATATGAGCTGCCTTCTCTATTCTGTATTGTGTGAGTATATATATATATATATATATATATATATAATATCCATTTCGTTACGACGAACGGTAAAAAGAAAAGTACTAAATGCACTTTATAAAGTATAATTATTAGATTTATTCAGTTGTTACTTTCTGTCTTATTATCCATTTCTTAAGGCAATAAATATGACAATAATGTAGACATTCCCAGAAAATTCAAAATGTGAAAAGGATTCCAGGACAAATGGATTTTATTGGTTAACCCAGGTCACGTGTGGCCCATACATTGATTCACGTAAATTATGAAACAGTGCTACGGAATTGTTAAAGGAGTTATTATTCATACAGCCGTCTTTCAAATGTAATTTCGGGTGTGGGTGGTCTTATGCTGACACGAGAATTCTGCACGCTGTAGACATAAAAACATTTTATCCTTTCAAAAGGTGACATGAAACTGGCAGTAATTCCCAGTAAACATTAAGCAGTCACAGCAGATCTGGAAAATGTTATCTTTTTAAAGACCTAACATGTATACGTTCAGAGAAAAGTAAAATTTATGGCAGATTTGAAGAATTTACGGTAGATTTCAAAATATAATTCCTTCAAAAAGAATCTATTTTATTTCTTCCAGTAAAAATATGTTTTCACAAAACACACGTACTTGAAGCAGCCTTAAAATAAGGCAATGGTGTGTATAATATTTATGATGTCTATCCAAGCGAGGAAAACAAGGAGGGGACAAACAAGGACAGACAAAGGGATTAAATCGATTACATCGACCCAGTGCGTAACTGGTACTTAATTTATCGACCTCGAAAGGATGAAAGGTAAAGTCGACCTCGGCGGAATTTGAACTCAGAACGTAACGGCAGACGAAATACCGCTAAGCATTTCGCCCGGCATTGCTAACGTTTCTGCCAGCTCCCCACATTTTCTGCTTAGTTACTATCCTTTAGGTAGTAAATGAATTTTGATAATGAAGTGAAATTACTCTTGTTTCTTCATCTCATCGAAAGGTAAGGTTATATCGTGTATAAATAATGAACGTTGAAAGTGATTTCAGAAGCAACCTCAGAATAACAAACTGGTGTGTATACAAACGTGGAACGTCACTTTCTGCTTTAGATATCAAATAGATTTTGATAAAAAATTAAAAAAAAGAAGTGGAGTTGCACTTGCTCCACCTAAACGAAGAGTATACTGTGTGTAACGAACGAATTTTGAAAGTGTTTTCAGTTAATTCAATATATGTCTTTTTTGTGTCACTTTAAAATCAATATTGATATTAATATTCAGGAAACCAGGTGATTATAAAATGATTTCCGATGTTGAGATCGTTTAATTTATTACTCAAAAACTAATAATTTTAAGTCTTGAGTTTCTGGAAAAAATACTTTCGTTACAAGAAATCATATCAATTAACCTTCTTTGAAAGGATGTTTGTTTTTCTAAAATTACTTTTTCATTGTCTTACGTCCATGTTTTTGTTGACTTTCATTAACGATATAATAATTTTCAAGCATCCTTTCTTTGAAAGAATATCCTACTGTGAGTGATACTAAAACGTTATCATAAAGAACAGATGGAATTATCCTCCATGAATATCCTACCTTTCAAAAATCATTGCTTCTAATCGTAACTTATGTCCTTTGACCTGTAATAGCTTTATCTTTTATCTTTTATTTTTTACTTGTTTCACTAGTTGAACTGCGGTCATGATGGGGCACCGCCTTGAAAGGTTTAGTCAAACACATCGACCCCAGTACTTATTCTATCGGTCTCTTTTTTCTGAACCGCTAAGTTACGGGGACGTAAACACACCACCATCGGTTGACAAGCGATGTTGGGGGGACAAACACAGACACACAAACATATACACACACATACATATATATATATATATATATATATATATATATATATACATATATACGACGGGCTTCTTTCAGTTTCCGTCTACTAAATCTACTCACAAGGCTTTGGTCGGCCCGAGGCTACAGTAGAAGACACTTGCCCAAGGTACCACACAGTGGGAATGAACCCGGAACCGTGTGGTTGGTAAGCAAGCTACTTACCACGCAGCCACTCCTAGCTGTGATTCGTAATTTATGTGTTATTTATGGGTGTTACACACTTACATACGGACACCTATGTGTCTGCGTACGTAAGCGTGTCAGAGAGTATGTAGGCATGTTTACCGATGTAAGCTGGTGTTCCGATCCTTTATGTCAAAAATTGTACCTTAGACTTTCGATAACCAGGATCCTAACATGACCACTAAACTGAAATAATCAGTTTGGTTGTAACGATCGACTAAAAATCAATTGACGGTAGTGCCCAGCTTGATGGGTTACAACCAGTAAGAAAATGAACTTTTTACAATATCATACATATCTATCAGCGGCCATTATGTCTACTAAAATTTCCATACGAGAAAAGCAATTTGTAGGAAATAATTTCAACATTTAAATGTAACATTTTTTAATCCTTCACTCGAGCATTTTTAGAGTCTAACATTGAAAAGAATTATCAATAAAATATGCTAATAAAATGTACTCATAAAACAGACATTGTTGAAAGAATTATTTGCACACATTTTGTAAAGTTAAACAGAAATATTGTATAAAATTTATACAAAACAGAAATTCTCTTTACAAGTAGTAAATAAACAATTTTATTGAATAGTGTTAAGCACAATCTACAATATTTAAAGTGAAATAATTTGGAAATATATACGCTGTATCTGGTAGTTTGTAATGACATGGAATGTATGAGATGTACTTAGCACTAGATACAGCCTTCCTAAATCTTTCAAGGCTGGAGTACTTGTATGTAAGATGCAAATAAGAATATTGACTGAAATGCAATATGAATTTAATAAGAATATTGAAAGAGAAAATTACCGTCATATAAGCTGTTGTTATTCAACAGAAAACGAACACGCATGACAAACACCGTCTCTAACGTAAAACATTTTATAACAGACAAGACATGTTTTTAAAAGTATTTCATCCTCTTCATACTGATTTATTGGATTCTATTTTGAATAAATTCAGGAAGCCACATTTTGAAAACACATACTTTCATCAATAAAATGTTTTTCATTGTAAGGAAATCATTAGAGCATCGGATAGAATAGCCTGCAGCATTCGTTCCAGCCCCTATACTCACGGTTCTAATCCCAATGAGGTCGATTTTGCTTAAGGCGGTGAGCTGGCAGAATCGTTAGCACGCCGGACAACATGCTTAGCGATATTTCTTCCGGCCTTACGTTCTGAATTCAAATTCCACCAAGGTTAACTTTACCTTTCATTCTTTCGGGGTCGATAAAATAAATACCAGTTGAGCACTGGGATCGATGTAGTCGACTCCTCTCCCCTGAAATTTCAGGTCTTATGCCTATAGTAGAAAAGATATTTCTCCCTTACCTAAGGCGGCGATCTGGCAGAAACGTTAGCACGCCGGGCGAAATGCTGAGCGGTATTTCGTCTGCCGTTACGTTCTGAGTTCAAATTCCGCCGAGGTCGACTTTGCCTTTCATCCTTTCGGGGTCGATAAATTAAGTACCAGTTACGCACTGAGGTCGATATAATCGACTTAATCCCTTTGTCTGTCCTTGTTTGTCCCCTAGTCCCTTGTGGACAATAAAGAAATAAGAAACGTTAGCACGCCGGGCGAAAAGCTTAGCGGTATTTCGTCTGCCGCTGCGTTCTGAGTTCAAATTCCGCCGAGGTCAACTTTGCCTTTCAACCTTTCGGGGTCGATAAATTAAGTACCAGTTGCGTTCTGGGGTCGATCTTAATTTATCGACCCCCGAAAGGATGAAAGGCAAAGTCGACCTCAGCGGAATTTGAACTCAGGGCGTAACGGCAGACGAAATACCGCTAAGTATTTCGCCCGGCGTCCTAACGATTCTGCCAGCTCACCGCCTTTCACACACGTATATAATACCAGAAAAATAACATACATGATAGAGAATATCAGCGATCGAATCACTTTTATAAAATGTATACAGTACAGCGGCCATGTTTCTAATTCCTTATAAAATAGACACAAGGCATGAAATTTTGGGAGGCAGTGTTTTTTGATTGAATCAACCCCAGTATTTGTTTGGTACTTTATTTTATCGATGCCAGAAGGATGAAAGGCGAAGTTAGCCTCAGCTCGATTTAAACTCAGAACATAAATATCCAGAATTAATACCGCAAAGCGTTTTTTCCTGGTTGTTTGCTATTTCTCATACGTTGTCAGTTCATTTTGAACATCAAAGTTTTCTAAAAAAAAATTTTCTAATAATGAAAAGCATTAAACAAGCAAACACATAAATGAGTCAATGAAACAGCTTCTATCTGATCAACTGGAAATAGCAGCCAAGTCTCACTCAAACTGGTTCTAAGATAAGGCACATATTGGATGTCATAGTTAGGATTGTTCGAAGGCTGAACGAAACCAAATTAAAACAAGGATGGTGGTACCGAAAAATCTTTGATCATGGGTTTGCTTGATCAGAGCTGACCTGGAGGCTAAACGATATGGATAACATTAACAACAACAGCAAAAACAGTCAGGTGTCAGTTGATTTTGTTATGTTGAACCAGGTTAAATATTTATTGATTTCAATGTGGGCGTCTATCCGTCTGGATGCGTATAAATACGGCTCGATGACTGTGTTCTTTACTCAACATTTTCAGCAAACCCAACTTATTCAACAAACTTATTTGTGTATATACATGTATGCATGCATACCTGTGTGTTTAAGTATGTATGTGTATAAATATGTGTATGTGTATGCGAGTATATATGAATGTGTGTTTGTGTATTTATGCATATATATATATGTGTGTTTTTTTTATTCTGTTTTAATCCCATCTCGCTTTCGTTTCGTTTTTTTTTTTTTTTCAAATCTGCCGGTGTTCCTATTTCTTATCTTCTCGCTTTGACCGCTGCCCTGCCACAAATACTTCTTTCCTCATCGTTACGACCATCTCTCTCTCTCTCTCTCTCTCCTCCTCCTCCTCCTCTTCCTCCTCCTTCCTTAATATTCATTATTATAATAGCTTCCCGCTTTCAATACTCTCTTATCTCGAACCACTTCTAAAACAACTCATCTCGCTCTACTGAAGAGTTCAACTCGAACCATTTGACCTCTCTACTTCCGCATCACATAACTTCTATATTCCACTGTTTCAACGTTCTGTGCTACTATTTGCCGATGCATAGAATCACTACTTTCCTCGGATTCAACTGTTACACTACGTATAATAAATAAATTAATGCTAACCCTTTGCTTCCACTGTGCATCACGTGATGCACCGGACATATATCCCTGGCATTCATGCACCACATATGATACACATACCCAGTTTCTTTTCAACCACTAAATTAACTTGGGACTTACAAGAGGAAAGCTTTATGTTACTCAGAAAGTAAGAAACAAGGGTTAACTAAAAATCTGAAAACAAACATGGATGTTTAGGACAAAATTAGGAAAATGCTTTGGACAGGCAAAGGATTAAGAAGAGATTTAAAAATTTTACACTTTGAGTGTTTAAGAGTTGAATAATATGAGGAATTGTCGATTTTTAGTAGTCATGTATCTAATAAATAGTAATTCCCCAGTTATACCGTTGAGAAATCATGCTTTTATTATTAAATATATGAAGAGTATATATTTCATTAAGCCTTTATCTGTCTTGTACTTTATATATGGTACCCGGGACATATCTATCTAGCATGCATACATCATATACGATACACAGATCCCAATTTTTTTTCAATCACTAAAGGAACCTGGGACTTATCAGGGTAAAGTGTTATGTGACTCAGAACGAAAGATATAGAGACAGGCAGACAGTTTTGTAAGGAAACAGTTGAAAAGGGGATTTAAATATATGACGTTAAAAAGCTGATGTCACAGTGAATAAAAGTTAGTGTTCTGATTAGCATTTAGGTGAAATCAATAATAAAAGATTCTCAAAAAACACATTTTGATGAAAAAAATCAATGTTAAAATTGGAATTTATAAGAATTTTCTAGACAGTGTACACTTCAATAAAAGAATTTAGAAAAAGCTACATGCTTCAGTCAGATAAGCAGCTTTCTATATTATAGTATAGATGATAGATGGCAATTTCTTTTTGAACACGAAACACTGTGATCAGGTTTTATTCAAGCAAAAGCTTACGTTCTGCAGATCATATCAAGCTTAATTTCACAACATGATAAAAACATAGGGGATATGAATACATAAGTTTTCTTATAAATATGCATAACAAATGATCTCCAAGGTGTTTTGAACTGATCTGAAATTCGAAGTAAGAAACTCAACACCTAACACGTAGTCCAATATTTCACTATGTACATGATCGTGCTCCTGTGTATATTTATATGTATATATGTATTTGTATATCTGTATCGATATCTATCTATCTATCTATATATATATATATATATATATATATATATATATATATATATATATATATATATATATATATATATATATACATGTGTGCGTGTAAGTATGTGTATAAATACATATATTTATACACATGCAGACATGTATATGTATTTATTGGAATATATACTTATTCAAATGTATAATGGTTCATGAAGTAGTGAGTCCAATGCACCTAGAATGTTTCCCTCCGAGACACAAGGCCGGACAAGGCTGTTCATGGATGACCAACAGTCGGCCATGCATACCAGCCTCCCCTCTCCACACAACTGATGTTATCCAAAGGAAAGGCAATATGACCATCCCCAAGTACAACAACAATATATATATATATATATATATATATATATATATATATATATATATATATATATATATTGTTGTTGTACTTGGGGATGGATATATATATATATATATATATATATATATATATATATTGTTGTTGTACTTGGGGATGGTCATATTGCCAGTTTAGCCAATAAAAATATATAAACGGAATATATATATATATATATATATACACACACATACACAGTCTGGCTTTCCATTGGGTAAGACGACGAGCGTTCTAGTTGATAGATTACCCGAACAGCACGCACGTGAACTCAACGTGCAAATGCCTGAGTACTCCGCAGACACACGTACCCTTGACGTAATATTAAGGGAGCTTCAGCGTGACGCTGAGAGGAACTAGGCTGGCTCTTTAAATTACGGGCACAAATCATTTTTGCCAGTTGAGTTGATTTGGGAAAAGGGAGAATTGAGTGTCTTGCTCAAGGACACAACGCGCCGCCGGGAATCGAAATCACGACCTTATGACCGTGAGCCGAATACCCTAACCACTAAGCCACGCACATTCACGCACACACAAACACACACACACATACACACGCATACACATACACACGCACACACACACATATATATATATGTACATAATACAAACTTACATACATACATGCAAACATACATACAAACATGCATACAAACATACACACATACAAACATACAAACATACACATACATACATACATACAAACAAACATACGCACATACATACAAACATGCAAACATACATACATACAAACATACATACATGCAAACATACATACAAACAAACATACAAACATACATACATCCATATATACATATAAACATACACACAAACGTACTTGCATACATACATACATACGTACGTACGTACATACGTACATACATACATACATACATACACACATACATACAAACATACATACAAACAAACATACATACAAACATACAAACAAACATACATACATACATGCATGCACACAGACATACACACAAACGTACTTACATACATACATACATACATACATACATGCATACATGCATACATACATACATACATACATACATACATACATACATACATACATCCAGATGCATACATGTATGGTGGCCTCTATACCTGAGTGCGTCTAGGCGTGCGTGAGTGCAATAAAAAGCTAAAATGTTTTAGAATAAACAATACATTTGTAACCAAACATTTGAGATCGAAAAATATACATGTAGATATCGTTAATTAAAGTTGGAAGCCATCTTACAAGCATATCGACACAGAAATACATTCATAAACACATATATCATATGAGAGCGGGCGTACGTTGTTTGAGTCTACGCACCGAAAGGTATGCACAGAGGAAGATATATAACCATATGTGTAAATATAAATATATGTGTGTATATGGATGTGTATATATATATATATATATATATATATATATGTGTGTGTGTGTGTGTGTGTGTGTGTGTGTGTGTGTGTGTGTGTGTGTGTGTGTGTGTCTGTGTGTGTGTGTGTGTGTATATGCTCATATATATATATATAGACGTACATACATATATAGATACATATATACAACCTGAAACCGGCGTACGTTCTCTAAAGCATTTGATAGCATACCTGTGTTTTGTATATTATTAATTATATATATATATCGATACATATATGTGTGTGTATGTTTGTGTATTTATTATGTATGTAACTATGTGTGTATACAACATATTTTTGAGGAAGCTTGCAATGATTAAATATCTTTAGAAGAAAAATAAAAGAATGGGGAAAATCTACATCAAATGAACTAGATTACATAGGAATACTTACGAAAAAAATAACAAACGCACACCTAGAATACGCTATTGCAAGTTTTCGCAATAGATATAACTGGATTCGCCATATTTGTTTTTCCTTTTTCTTTCTGAGTAACATTAAACTTGTTTCTTTGCTAGTATTTCGTATTGAAGTCGATACATTTTGTCGGTATACGAAGAAAGGAAAAGATAGACGAAAAAAATGGTAAATTTTGATAGCGAATGAAGAAGAGGAAACACGTAAAAATAACAAAAGGAAAATGGAGGGGGAAAAAATGGAGGGAAAAAATGGAGGGAAAAAAATGGAGAAAACGAAAATGAAAAAGGTATAGATAGGAAAGTATGGAAGATAATTGTAATAAAAGAGAATGTGGAATTGTTTTCCTTAAAATAAGAATCGAAATACGAAATAAATGTAGAAGATAGGACGAAAAGGAAAAAAGCAAGAAAGAAATGGAGGATGTACAACAGAAACGAAAATAAGGGAATAAATACATGAAAATATGGAAGGGAAGAGAAAGAGTAAGGAAAGAGACGGACAGAAGTTTAGGGAGAAAAATAAATATGTAATATCGATGGAGAGGAGGAAACGGAGTGAAGCGTGGAAAGAGTTCGAAATAAAATGTATGGGAACCGAGGAATTATAGTAAAGGTTAAAGTTGCCGATGAGGATGGTCATGATGATGATGATGATGATGATGACGACGACGATTATGATGATGATGATGTCGGTGATGGTGAAAGTGATGATGATGAGGCGGAGGACGAGGAGGACGATGACGACGACTGCGACCACGACGGTCATAACGATGACGACGAAGGTGATGATGATGATGATGATGATGATGATGATGATGATGATGATGATGATGATGATGATGATGATGATGATGATGATGATGATGATGATGATGATGATGATGATGATGATGATGATGATGATGATGATGATGATGATGATGATGATGATGATGATGACGACGACGACGATGATGTTGATGATCTTTGAAATATCGATTTCTGTTTTTTTTTATGACATACTTGTTTCAAATTATTCAGAAAGAGAAATGAGATATCTTGTTGAGCTTTGCCCGCTACCACCACCACCAACAACAACAACAACACCAACACCAACACCAACAACACCACCACCACCACCACCGCCGCCACCACCACCTCTGCTGTTCCCGAAAACATCAACCAAGCAGTTGAAGTGACACTGGAAATCAGATTTGCTATGTGAGAGCTTCTCTGCCGTCAATTGATCTGCTAGAAACAACAGCCAAATCTTCCATGTTTAAAGGAGAAGGACACATTAGTGGACGCATGTAGTTGTAGATGTCATTAAAAAAAATGAGATGATCACTACGGCATGACTGACTCATCAGCAACAACAACAACAACAACAACAGTAACTTCAACTTACTCGAAATAGCAGCCAAATCTGCTTGGAAACACGACTTGCTGTCTTAAAAAAGAGAAGGCGTGGTAACAATGTCTTTGACACACCATACTTTAAACCCAAACTAGGTGATCATAACTGGAACGACGGGGATCATGGCTGATCAAAATCTATCTGTCTGTCTCTGTCCGTATATCTATCTATCTGCCTCTCTATCTATCTATCTATTTCCTATCTATCTATCTATCTATCTATTTATCTATCTATCTATCTACCTACATATCTATCGGTCAGTTTGTGTATTTTTCAATCTATCAATCTACCTGCTTGACTATCTATCTGCTTATTTATATCTGTCAATCTATCTATCTATCTATAGCTATTTATATCCATCTGTTTATCTATCAGACTGTTAGATAGACAGACAAACTGACAGACAGACAGATCTACAGATAGATAGATAGATAGATAGATAGATAGATAGATAGATAGATAGATAGATAGATAGATAGATAGATACACAGATCTATCTATCTATTCATCTATTTATCTCAGCACCCACAACATTCTGGACATCTTTTTTTTATTGCCATTTCTCTACATCCGTTTATGCCTCTCTCATTCAACTCCTACTTTCTCTGCTGCCGAACTCCCTCCTCCTTTCTTTACTCTTAAACTTTCCCATCTGTCTCGATTTGGTTTCCCAATCACCTTCGGCTGTCAGCTGTAATAAATCTTTTTTACTGCATTGACTGCCATGCAGGAGAATTATTCTTAAATTATGGAGGTTTGTGTTATATATATATTGTATACGTAACATTGGAGGGGAGAAAGACAGGAAGAGAAAGATAGAGAGAGAAAACAGAGAGAGAGAGAGAGTGGAAGAGGCAGAGGGGGGAGAGAAAAAAGAGAAAGAGAGAGAGAGAGAGAGAGAGTGTCTGTGTGTGTGTGTGTGTGTGTAAGTGTGTGTGTGTGTGCATTCATATATATATTTTTACTTATGAAGTTGCTTATTATATATTTTCCTGTTTATTTACAAACATATTTTAGCTGGCTTCTCTTTGAGGTCCGGCTGCGACCTTTTAAGCTTACACACACACACACACACACACACACATACATACACACACACATACACAGACAGATACACACGCTCACATACACACATACACACACACATATATATATATATACATGCATACGCTCGTGTGTCACATATATTATATATTCACAAATCCCCTGAGGCATCTTGACTCAAAGAAAAGTGCCTCCTTTGTTGGTGACCGGATTCTTGCACAAATCTCAAATCAAAGCATGCACACACACACACACACACACACACACACACACATACACAGGTACATATGTACGTGTGTTTGCCTAGGTATATATGCATATATGTATTTATCTGTATATCGTATATATGTCTGTGTCTGTGTATGTACACACGTTATTTTGTGTACCTCCTACGATATATATATATATATATATATATACAAAAACGATATAAATAACTGTACAATAAAATATCGATGGCCAAAGCTTCGTTCCACTGGTCTTCATTTTCATTATATATATATATCCCTTTCCTGAGCGTCTGATAATACAGTACTTGTACCACGTCCTCGCGCTGTTGTTTTTTTATGTTTGTTTTTCATTGTTCGGATTCACTATATATATATATATATATATATATATATATATATATATATATATATATATATATATATATATATATATATATATATATGGGAGAATGTACGAAAAAACAACAACAGACGAGGACAGGTGGTGTAAATAACAAAAGGATGTATTAGTATGACGCTCGGGAATACGGAAAGTCTTTGACGTTTCGAGCTACGCTCTTCAACAGAAAGAATACGGAGACAAGGAGAAAAACACGGAGAAAAAAAATTGAATAGTGTTCAGTCAACGGTCAATCATATATATATTTATATATATATATATATATATATATATATATATATATATATATATATATATATATAATTATATTTAAAACAGAAAAAAAAAATTTCCAATGTATAGACTGCACTTTGAAGTGCTCAAGTTAGATGAATATAGAAATGAGAATAAAGTCAGGCAAATCATAAATATAGTTTGAGGAAGTTAAGAGTTTATGCTCGATCACTGAGTGACCATTGATTTTGCACCTATGATGCGCAAATATATTTCTGCTGTAATGCTCTAGACTGTGCATATTTTTCTCATAGATGAACTACTAATATTCTCCCAAAGAGCCTGAGGAAACTGCACAAAGTAGATGTGGGGGTTTTCAAATCAAAGCTGGACCTCTTCCTGTCGAGAGTCCCAGATGAACCTACCTCGCGACAGGAGGTGCAAATGAGGGTTGCTAAATCAAACTCCATTCTTCACCAAGTGCCACAAATTGTAAGAAACTCCCTGTAATAACAATGTAGCAACACGGCGGTGCATCAGCATGGCCGCAGCTCTAAGCTGAAACTACAAAATATATATATATATATATATATATATATATATATATATATATATATATATATATATATATATATATATATAATGATATATATATATATATATATATATGCAGCACAGAATTTTTTTAGTGAACAGTGAATCTAACGGATTTTGTGTGTTATTTTAAATGGCTTATAAACACCTTCCACGCTGCAATTGGTTTCGTTCCAGCACACGATCTCAGATCAGGTCACTTGCTATGCTAGTAGATCTCCGTAATATATATATATATATATATATATATATATATATATATATATATATAGAGCGTACCTGTGTATATATATATATGCCGCCATGATTGACTGCTACCTCCAAAAGTTTTTTTTTTTATTCTCTCTCTGTTTATTACCTCGTGTTCCTTTCTGTTGAAGAGCGTAAGCTCGAAACGAAAAAGACTCTTTTTCTTTTTCCCGAGCGTCAAACTAATGCACTTGCTTGTTGTTCATACACCTGTCTTCGTCTTTTGTTTTTCTATAGATTTCAACTATATACACATATATAAAATATAAATATATCTACATACATGCACACGTCTATATCTACATGCGTCTGTCTGTCTGTTTGTGTCTATGTGTGTGTGTATGTGTGTCTAAACAAGCATACGTACGCATATATACATACAAACTTGTATGCATACATTAATACATTTGCACAAAGATAGATAGATAGATAGATAGATAGATAGATAGATAGATAGATAGATAGATCTTGACAGTCATATTAGCTTGTTAGAAAAACAAAATCAATGAATTATGGACATCAGGAATATTCACTCATCATCCTGTTTTTGAAATAAAATCGTGCATATAGCTATCCAAATCATGGACAGTTTGTCTGAATTCCGTCTGACAGACAATCACTCAAGCTGAGATGTTTCATCTGACGCTTTAAGTATTGAATGAAACAAATTCTGCATTGATTTATGTTCACAATTTATTCGATATAACATCTAATTTGTACTTATAAATTCGCAATGTTTTGTATGGGTTCCGCATGTCAAAACCGTGGCCATTCTGCCATACAACATCTAATTTGTATTATAGATATATGTTTGTACTCATAAATATGATATATGTTTGGCATGGTTTCATGTCAAAGCTGTGACCACACTGTCATAGGAACCGTTCCTTAGAAGAATTCTTAATTTCTGTTCAAAATTTTAAGAGGTATTTTAGCAAGACGATAAGAACTAGTACATGTCATATATTATTACACTTATCCTCGTTTATCACAGGTCTTTGGTTCCTAAAAAAAAAATAAACGTGTTAAATGAATCAGCGATAATTGAATAATAGAACATATAGGAAAATTAGGTTTCGTTCTGAGAACCAACCCAAGTGAGAGATCGATGGGCCGCGTTTTTGCAGTCCAAGTAGAATCTTTGACCTATCGCCGACCCGTGTTATCATGGATCAATTCGTGATAAGCATAACATTGTTCACAATTGAATCTACTGAGTTACTCGGATCAGTGATAGATAAATCAGTAATAGATGAACAATAAAAGGTGTCTTTATACAAACTTGTTGTAATCCAACCAAACCTTTTTCTAAACCGTTCGCGGCTTATTTCTGATAAAAAAAATGTTAAAGGAAGACGTGGTGGATCTCAGTCATTCGATCAACTGAATTTCCTGGTCAAAAATTAGCGTGTAAGTGACTGAGTATTTCACAGACGTGTGCCTTTAACAGAATTCCAATGAAGGACCAGCATGACACAGCATGTAACAAACTAACACTGGTAGTAAAGCAATAGAGGAGAACAAACACAGACACAAACACGCACACATCTATATATACATATATGTATGACACACCAAGCCTTTCTTTTACTGGGCTCAAATCTCATTTGCGGACTCAAGAAAAAACGAACCTCCATCAACTATTCTGCTTATATATCTGTGCACACCTTTCAATGCCATGTATGCCATAA
>NC_142934.1:9636446-9666446 GCF_046866305.1 Octopus bimaculoides | reverse complement strand
GAAGAGTAGCCTACCTCCACTCCTGCTTTTCTAGTAACAAAAGTATTTCAACAATGTTTCCGGATTGTAGCATTTCTACCATTAATATCGCGAGAAAAGATGGCGTGGTGACGGTGGTAGACGAAGAGCAGCATACCATAAAAAAAAAAGACACAATGGCGACAAAGAGTAGCGTTTAACGCATATTGATTTAAGTCGAAACTACTACAAAGATAGAGACAGTAGCTAATAAACATGTAGTTATGTTCATATTAGAAGCTTAACTAGCTGCAAAAATTGTCATATATATATATATATATATATATATATATATATATATATATATATATATATTTCGAATCTATCTTTGAATCTCTCAATCTATTTGTTTGTCTGCCATTCTGTCTGTCCGTCTATCTATCTATCTATCTATCTATCTATCTATCTATCTATCTATCTATCAATCTATCTATGTCTACTTAACCAATTGTTTACCAGTTGTTTATCAACATAACCTATCTATATTTATCTATCTATCTACTTATTTATTTGTCTATCTGTCTACCTATATATTGTGTTTGTATATACTTTAATAAGTAAAATGCAAAGTTAACCAACGAAAAATACCAAACAATATGAAAAGGTTTGTTTTCAATTTGAATTTTCTGCTCACAGACTGTATGCACGTGCACGCACACAAGATTGCATATATATATATATATATATATATATATATATATATATATATATATATATATATATATATATATATATATATATATATATAAAAGTATTTTTTAAGATTAATGCTTATAGCGATCACCGCACAATGACTAAAGAAAATAGTCTAATAATGGGACATATAAGCCTTCGACAGAAAAAAAAATTAGCTCTTCCCGTACGCGTGGGACACGAACTCACACCCCCTTGTTTATGCGACCAACACTAACGAACCAACCTGCTGGCTGGTGTCAGTTTTAAGAACTATAATTAGTTCGTAGTTGTTTTTGTAAACAAACTTCCATGTGCTTTCACTGCGTTGGTTTTGTTAAGCAGTGTCGATTTTTACAATTCTGTAAATAATAATAATAGTATTTTATAAGCTTAAAGCTTATAGTGATCACCATGCAATGACTAAAGGAAATTGTCTAATAATGGGGCAAAGAAGCCCTCGACAGAAAAACGTACGATTATTATTATTTACAGAATTGCAAAAATCGACACTGCTTAACAAAACCAATCGCAGTGAAATCACTTCAAAGTTTGAAATGTTCGTATTGGAACTTGAGACATCAGATGAATATAGAGTTGCATGAGATTCTGAAATCGTCTGGAGGCTGTGGTTGAAGCCAATGGCTATTTTATTGAATAAATTTACTCTTTAGTATTTCAAGATATTTTTATGTAATTTTGGTAAATATATCTATTAAAATGAGATGTCAGTGATATTTTCAATTTTTCGTAATTTAGACGACAATATATTCACCGCACCCTGTATGTGTGTGTATATATATATATGTGTGTGTGTGTGTGTGTGTGTGTGTGTGTGTTTGTGTGTGTGTGTGTGTGTGTGTGTGTGTGTATGAATGTGCATGTGTTTGTGATATGTGTATAAATATTCACAGACAAAAAAGTTGAAATATTCTTTGGCCGTCTCTGACGAAGCCATATTAGTTTAGAATAGAAAACTTTCCGTTGGTTCAATATTTTTGTTCAGTTATTCCCAGCTAGATTAGTGTTTAGTACGAGAAATAATCTATAACAACTCTCATTCGACATATCAGGGAGGAATAACGTGAAAAGCAGTGAGCTGTCAGATAAATTCATTCGTTTTAATTTTGTTTTTTTTTTTTGTTTCGTTTTTTTGTTTTTTTTATACATGCCTCTCCATTGTCTTATGTCTTAGAAGTGATAAAATTTATTAAAATTTCTGAAACGATAAACAAAAATAAAGAGAAAGAACAGAGCTACAAAAAAAATACATAGATCACTACGATAAAAATATTTTTCGTGTTAATTCAAATAATATTGGAAAGGATTAAGAAAGCACGAGAAAAAATAATAGTAATAAACAAACGAATTTATCTGACAACCTGATAAATAACTCAGTCAAAATTATTAGGCAGTTTTTGTTGGACTTTTTTTACTTCCTACTTGGCACTCTATCGTAATATGCCTGAAACGAGGTAAGATATATTCAAATATCGAACACGATAAACAAAAGTAGAAGAGGCTACAATAAACTTTTTGTATTAATTCAGACATTGAAAAAGATTCAAGAACGAAAAAAAAAGCGAACGAATTTATCTGATAACTCAATATAAAACCATTGGATTGTCAGATAAATTCGTTTGTTTATTTGCTACTCTGTACTCCATCATATGCCTGGAAAAAGCTAAAACTTATTCAGATTTCAGAAATGATAAACATGTGTTGTACAGGAGGAACAAAGCTGCAAAAAAAAAATCTTAAAACTCTGTGATAAAAATACTTTTCGTATTACTTCAAATGGCATTGGAAGGGATTAAAATAAACAGACGAATTTGTCTGACAGTCTGATAATTAAGATTAACGCCGTTGAATTTATAATAGTGTGTTGAAGTGTTGTGATTGGTCAAAAGTTTGAACTGATTCAGCAATAGCGACGTGCAGTCGATGGAAATACATGTAGAAGTGTTGGATTCGGAGGTGCCATTGTCATTTTATAGTAGAGTAACGAAATAATCAGCGTGCAAGTGTGCAGAATTGTGCATGCATCGTGCAAATGTGCAGAATTGTGCATGCAGCGTGTAAGAATATGCAAGAATGTGCATGCAGTTGGTAATTATTTTTCTGTCCCACCGCGTTACACTTTGAGCAAATGACTTCTACTCTAGCCTGGGGCCGACCAATGTCTTGTGAGTAAATTTGGTTGACGGAAACTGAAAGAAGCTTGTCATATGTGTGTGTATGTGTGTGTGTCTGTGTGTGTGTGTGTGTGTGTGTGTGTGTGTGTGTGTGTGTGCGCTTGTATTTGCTCCACCATCGTCACCACAGCTTGACAGCCAATATTGGTTTGTTACTTAGCCGTTCGACAATGGGAGACCGACAGAATAAGTTTTGGGGTCAATTCATTAGACTAAAACCCCTCAAGGTGGTACCTCCACCCGTGGTCGCTGTCCAATTACTGAAACAAATAAAAAACAAAAATATAAAAGACAATTCATATAAAGCCACCTGTTTTAATTAAGACAATAGCTATTAACATATTGAAACCATTGAATCTCATGAAATTAATGAGAGTCGGTGTGGTTAATTTTATCAGGTCCTCTTGCCCCTCTCCACGCATTGGACAGCAAGCTTTCTCCACAATATTCGGTCATCTGCTATTGTTTCACATCCATTCCGCCTGACGTTGATAATCTTCAGCTCATCTTGAAATATCCGCCGCCAAGCGATCTTCGTTCTGCCCCTTTTACGCCTGCCGTTAGTTGGTACCTTACTCATATCTGTTTTCGAATGCCACTTATTGTCGCACTCAACCATTTTTTGCCTATGGACCGCATTGATACTTATTTTACTCGACTGGACCCTCATGCTAAAAATAAATTCCTGTTATATTTTTTAAATTAAATATCATTCGGAATTGTATATTAAAAAATTGTTGCAATACTTTGTGTATTTTGTTAAAATACTTAAACAACAAAACCTTACATGGACCTCTAAGGGTTATATGGACTCCGACTGCAAACCACATGGTTTAGACGGTGAATGTGGCCAGCCAGGCAAAATCGGCGATCTGCTACAATCCTTTGCAGTAATCATGAGCTCGTTCTTTTCAGCATCTTTTCATTTGTGGCCTGGTTTCGCCAGTTGTTCCCCGAAATCCTTTCGAGGCACCGTTGATAGAATACAATTAGTTTTCTATCAGTCCTTACTGTGCTCTTCCAAGTCTTGCTGGAATAATTCGCAAAGTGTAATAGAAATAGTTTGCCGAAATGGAAAGATTTAACGTTACGAGCAGAGTGACAAAATGTTTTTGTCCGAAACGTTAGACCACTCCTCATCCCCATGGTAGATTAGTGATCCGAAAATTAAGACATAGAGGGTTAAACGCCAACCGGACATAAACTCGATACGCGTAAAAAAGCTATATTTTTGAATGACTAATTTAATTTTTCCAGCAAGAACAGGAGACAAATCTGAAAATGATTCGGTTCTATTTTAACCTTACTAGAGAAGAATAGCCTCCACAACACTTTACTGCTCGTAGAAGTGATGAATGAATCGCTAAGTAAATATACAACAACGTACAAATAACGGCGTGGGATTATAGAAATCGGAATTATTTAAGAGAAGCGAGTCTAATCTATCAAGCAGATATCTTTAAGGTTGAATGCGTAATCGACCACTCATATATATTGAAAGACTCATTGATGATAAGATATACGATAGAAACGGCATGTAGGTAAGAAAATGAACAACATGATATCAGGTGAAACAGGAGCTAATAATCAGTTTTCAGAAAGTTTCCCAGGGTCAAAGGTGCCATTTACATGTTTATCATATTACAACGATAAGTTTCTATCTTCTTTTAACTTCTTTTACTTATTTCAGTTATTGGACTGTGGCCAAGCTGCAGCATCGACTTAAAAGGTTTTAGTCGAATAAACCGACCCCAGTATTCGTTTTAGTGGTTAGAGTTTTGCACTCACGATCACAAGATCGTGATTTCGATTCCCCGCTCGGGCAGCACCTTGTGTTCTTAAGTAAAGCACTTAATCTCACGTTGCTATGTGATCTCTTCGACAACTGATGATTGGTATACGGTGCACCTGTTCAGGTAATATTGATTTAAATGGAGGCAGTGAGCAAATATACAGCACATACCTTTGTTTCAGTCAATTGTCTGTGGCCATGCTGGGACACCGTGTTGAAGGGCTTTAGTCAAGTATATCGAGCCCAGGACCTTTTTAAATTCAGTACTTATTCTATCGACCATTTTTGCCGAACCGCTAAGTTACGGGGACGTAAACACACCACCATCGGTTGTCAAGCGATGTTGGGAGGACAAACACAGACACACAAACCTATACACACACATACATATATATGGCAGGCTTCTTTCAGTTTCCGTCTACCAAATCCACTCACAAGGCTTTGATCGACCCGAGGCTATAGTAGAAGACACTTGCCCAAGGTGCCACGCAGTGGGAATGAACCCGGAACCATGTGGTTGGTAAGCAAGCTACTTACCACACAGCCACTCCTGCGCCTCGAGATTATTTCAACTTTTAGAAATCAGTAATAGCCTTTAATCTAAAGGAATTCTATATCACCTTACTGGAAGAAGTCAAACAGAATGTCTAAATGGAAATCTACAGAGAAACATAAGACTTGCTTTTCGTTCATGAATGCTGCAAGAAAAATATTGGGGTGATCTTTTGGAGAAATCATTCCATGCAGTAGGTATTCTGGTCACCTTCTATGCACCACGAATGACAGACGCCTCGTAAAAATCCAACTATTTAAACTTTCAGCGTGGCTCGTGAACGTGATTGTCTTTATCGGGATAATTGTCCGAATCTGAAGCAGTTTTAATCAGAGGATTTAATCCTAACAATAAAAATGAACTAAAGTCAATCAAGATGATCGGCGTTTCTCATCTCCATGCTTACATCAAATTCTCAGTTGATGGAATGTATACTTCCTTAGCTGGAAGACCGAAGGAGTTCTTCAGGAATCAGTCACACTTAGGTTCTACTGAAAGAAGTTCCTTTGGTGATTATTACGATACCGTTTAATTATTGAAGAATCCAGATCAAACAAGATCTGATGGAATTACTGAGACATCAGTCGCAACAAGAATATAAGCGAGAATAGTCTGTTGTTGGCTTGATTATTGAGGAAGAAATAGCCGCTCCACTGTTCGAACTTCTTCGACACTCAACAAGAATTCGAGAAGCGCTACCTCAGGTATATTATGTTACACTTTAGTTTAAGACTAGCATTCAGCTATTTGTCATAAATGCTGACATGTTACAGTTATGCTTCCACTACAAAGGATGAATATTTTAGCTGAGGACAACAATTTAATTGTCAGTAATTGTTTATAGTCGCAATAGTCATGCTATATCATATGGGATACATTACTATTCTCGGCTTTATTGCATTTTATTTTAATATTCCGCTATTAATTTCGATTTCAAAAATGTATTTTATGAGATTAATAGCAGCTATTACTACACGCTAAATAAGTCCACCAAACTTTTCTTTCCATCAATATTTCTGAAGCTGATATATTTTTAGATTCTGTTTAGGAAGATTTATTTGGACAAATGAAATGTTATTTACAATGGCTAATGTTTCCACGTCCCTATCTTCTACCTCGATATCTTGATTGATACTTGGACTAAATATAATAGATTATAGTTTATTATGATGGTTCGACCAAATATTATATTGGCCATGCATTTATGCCTTATGTCTCTTGCTAATATTGTATAATTGCGACAATACATAATAGAAAATAATCTATCGCTGGAAAATATTAGAAGAGAAAAATATCGTAAAATACAGAATCGTACGTAAAATCCGAGATGAATGACAAAACCATTTTAACTTAGAGACATAATATTGATTAATAACCGAATAAATTTACAGAAAACACTGCTGAAATCCTCAGCTGATGAATAAGATAATAAAAATCTGATTGTATAATTATAAGTAAGATAATTCAAAATAAAATTCCTCCAATACGAACATGAGTTATCGGCTAACGTCAGCAATCGCTGATGTCAATATCGACATTAAATCATATTCCATAGTATATTTTATAGTTTATGGCTTTCAGAAATATGCGTATTTCCAGTAAATGCAATTACATTTATTATTTTAAGCCTAATGTATAACGAATCGGATGTTCAAAGAAATTGTTTATACTGATATTAAAAATTGCCTCATCTGAGAACAACCTCACTTTCACAACACTTAACTCTCAACGAATTAGGTGGATTGTGACATTTTCATTATTACTAGTCTACTTTTCTCTTTTATACTTAGAAGCACGTATTTGTGCAACTATAAATATGATATTTATATCTGCACATATGAGCATGCCTGTGAAAATATATGTGTAACTATTGCTATTATATAATATTATACATCTGCATATGTGTATTCTTTTACAGTTGCTTCTGTTACCGGTGTCAGTTATTGTTCTGCAACCGTATTAAGGTACTGCTTTGAATTTTTATGGCTGGAGGTTTATCTATATTTGAGTTTACAATAACTTATCCGAAAGTGTAACTGTTTATAGTAGGCTGTTCTGGTATTTTGGCTTCAAGTGTGTCCAAGTTATTCCTGAATGTGACTCCCTTTCATGTTTCTGACTTCTGTAGGCAGCCACCTGAACAGCAAATATCCAAAGTTTTTTTTTTTTTGCGTGCATGTATATGGGTGCGAGGTTGTTGAGTGCGTGTGTGTAGGGGTGTGTATGCGGGTATACCCGTGTATGCGAGTATATATATGTATATGTACATATATGTATAGTTTTTGGCGAGTATATGGGTGAGCGTGTGTGTGTTTCAAGCGAGGGTGGTTTAGTATATACATATACGGATGGGTGCGCTTACGCGAACACTGTAGACCTTTTTACTCCCTTACTTTTATCCCCTCCCCTTACTTAGGGGTCTATTAGCTCTTTTGTATTAATAACGGTCAACCACACACTAATTTCCCTTTGTTTAACGGTCATTTTTCACAGGAATTTTCAATGGCCGGATAACTGAAGAGATGTTGGCGTGGGTTCCCACCCCGGCATCCGAAACTCGGAGTTTTATCATGGCTACCGAATAAGTGTCACATATTTTTACAGATAAATTCCTCTATTTACATAATATCGAGGTCTCTTTCTTTCTTTTGTTGTCCTTTCTATCAATATATATATATATATATATATATATATATATATATATATATATGTATATTACAAATAAAATTGTAAAGGATTATCAATTTATTAATAAATAATAGTTAATAATTTTTACCAAGCCCTTCGGTATGTAAACACCATTATCCGTGAAGAACTTATTTAAAAGTATTTATATATATATATATATATATATATATATATATATATATATATGCATGCATATGTATGCATGAGCTTATACATATTACCCGTCTCAACATGTACACACTCTCGCACACTCTCGCACACTCACGTATATATATGTATATATACATATATGTGTTTTTATGCATAATTAAGAGTAAAATCATTAGAGATTTTATCAAGTGGCCACCATGAAATAAAGACCACATAGGTAACAATTAATACCAATATATAATTATAAAGATATAATTACAATAATGGGTGCTGGCAAACAACACCAACATGCTAGAGATGGACGCCAAAGCGCGCTAAAACCACATCTTGTACTCCGTTAACACAGGTTGAAGGCGAGAAAATGATTTAACTAATATTTACTTGTGAATACATGTATATATGCGTGTGGATATATATTATTTGTATGGGTATATATAAATATTTGTATTTATGTACTGTGTGGTATATTATACTGAAGACGGCAGAGAGATTTGATATCCCCAAGCTAGAAACCGATCTATAATGGACCCTTTTAAAAACAACTTCTTTACTCATTCTCTCGCTTTCAATCTGTGGTGACGGAGTACAAGATATGGCTTTTGTGCGATTTGGTGTCCATCTCTAGCATGTTGGTGTTGTTTATCAGCACACTTTATTATACATACATATATATATATATATATATATATATATATATATATATATATATATATATATATATATATATATATATATATACATATATACATATATATATATATATATATATACATATATATATATATATATATATATATATACATATATATATATATATATATATATATATATATATATATATATATATATATATATATATATATATATATATATATATGTATGTATGTATAAACATATACATTTATATTATATTGTGCTATATATGATACATCGTTTTCCTTTTTGCTTTTTCGTTTCGTCTTCTCTATCTTTTTTTTTTCTCGCTTTCAGCTTTTCTACCATTATATCTTTTTTTTTTCTCTCTGTTACTTGTATGCCCTTCTCTTACATAGAAAATCTTTTAGATTAATATTGGCCTAAGTGCAATAAATCTAACAACGCTAACCATTAATTATTTGGGAAGCCGATAAATTCTCATTCAGTTCCCATCCTGTTTTTCCTGGTGGTCAGTTTCGTTTCGTTTTTTTCAATATCACCTCGTCCGGACATAGATGTAAGTCTTCTATTCTTTGTGTCAGTCTGTGTATTTGTGACTCCCCACCTCTCTCCCTCTCTCTCCGACACTGTGTATGTGTGTGTGTGTGTGTGTGTGTGTGTGTGTGTGTGTGTGTGTGTGTGTGTCTCTATATCTATGTAAACTACATTCTCTATTGTCCATTTCTTTTCAGCTCTTTTTACATTTACGTTGGTTCTGTGTGTGTGTGTGTGTGTGTGTGTGTGTGTGTGTGTGTGTGTGTGAAAGCAATTTTGCTTGAGTACTTTTTTTTCTTGTCACGTTTGTCAGTCACACTTTTCGGCCGCCTCCATCTTCATTCATGTTAACCATTCTTTATTTCCTTCCTTCTTTCTTTCTTTCTCTCTTCCTTTCATTCATCGTATCTCTCTCTTTCCTTCTCACTCTCGTTTTCAGTTCAACCATTTCTTTCTTTCATATGATTTCTTTCGCAGTCATCAATTAAATATTCTTATTTACTTCTCTGAAAGGTAGCGAGCTGGCAGAAACGCTAGCATGCCGGGCGAAATGCTTAGCGGTATTTCGTTTGTCTTTACGTTCTGAGTTCAAATTCCGCCATACTCAACAATTCCAGTAGTTACAGCGAACTCGACTTATTAATTTGCATACCATAGTGATCAGTGCTTTACCTAATACCAAAAGCTAGTCAATGGGGCTACCAGTCCACGCAGTATCAAGGTATGATGTGATATCTGTAAAAGTACATAGCAGACATTGAAACATCAATTTTGCCCATTTTTGAACATCCTTGATCGGTTTTCGACCCTGATGAGGGGAGATTTTGTTCGTATTCTTAATAGAAACTTACAATCAGTGTCGAATCTGGCTGGAATCGTGTGAGCGTAAAGCGGAAATTTCGTTTTTACTTAAAAGATGTCGGAATCAACTGGCACTCCGTCGGTTCCAGTTGATCCGATCAGCGGAACAGCCTGCTTGTGAAATTAACGTACAGGTGGCTGAGCACTCCACAGACACGCGTACTCTTATCGTAGTTCTCAAGGAGATTCAACATGACACAGGATGCGACAGAGCTGGTCCTCTGAAATACTGGCACTACTCATTATTGCCAGATGAGTGGACTAGAGCAACATGAAATAAAGCCTCTTGCTCAAGGATACAATGCGCCGCCGGGAACTGAAATCACGACCTTACGATCGTGCGCAGAATAAGCCTAAGCACTAAACCACGTGCCTTCATTAAGCAGACAAATGACCGAGTTTGATTGAATATTTGAGAGCCTCTAATCCGCTTTGAATTAAATTGTCCATAATCGAGGAAGTGACTGAATATCTTATACAGTTTTTGCATCTTTACCAAGGAAGTTTCAACAATAAGACATCCGTTAACTAGAAATTATTGAGTAGTTTCCAATGTTTGATAAACGTTGAAATCGATGCGCCTCAACCCAAACAAAAACTTGCAGCTAAGGAGAAGTAAATTGTTTTTACTTGTTCATAGCATTACTTGTGAAATTACTTACACAGGTGTATACATAATAATATACACCTACACGCTCATCACATGTCTATTTGAGTATCGCATTATAAGCAATGTGTGTTGCTTTTGAGATGGAGTCGTATAACAACACATATCGGAATTTCCTGTCTAATCTCGATATGGGATGGACTGTATTTGATGCAATGATTTATAAATTTTATTGATTAGTTATCGAATCGTTTGTATTTTCTACACACCCCTTATTTATGCTTACAGACTTACCGACTATATTCACCACGATTACTTAACAAATCCTGTCGACTGGCCCAGTGGTTAGAGCAGCGGACTCACGGTCGAAGGATCGCGGTTTCGATTCCCAGACCGGGCGTTGTGTGTGCTTATTGAGCGAAAACACCTAAAGCTCCACGAGGCTCCGGCAGGGGGTGGTAGTGACCCCTATTGTATTCTTTCGCCCCAACTTTCTCTCACTCTTTCTTCCTGTTTCTTGAGTAACGCTGCGATGGACTGGCGTTCCGTCCAGCTAGGGGGAACACATACGCCATAGAAACCGGGAAACCGGGCCCATGAGCTTGGTTATGCTTTAAAAGGGCGCATAATTAATAAAACAATATATATATATATATGGTAAAATATGCACCACTTAAAAGTGGATGTTGCGTTGAAACACACAAATGTTGCATATTTACCATATTTACCATGCGGCTATTTGGTGCATAAAAGCGCATCATGGCTACCACCAGCGGCCGACAATCACCGCTCGGACAAGCGGATTACGTCATTTCGATCTGGTTTGGCCTTGTCATTGATAGACACCAAGAGGCTGGAAATAGCAATGACTGCTGCGCTAGCGATATTACACAGAAATACAGAGCACAAACAGACACTTGTGTCGCCAAAGGCCACTGGGTTTATTAAAAAATAAATAGAGCAACAGAGGCAGTATTTATACACCACTTCGAACGGCGGAAGTAGCGGTGATTGTCTGCCTCTGACGATAGCTATGATGTGCTTTTCTGCACCATATAACCATATGAGTGTTTTCTTTCTTGGTAAATATTGAAGTATTTATGTGTTCTAATGCAACATCTACTTTTAAGTGGTGATTACTTTGCCTTTGGACATTAATAATGCCTCTATCTCTTTCACTCTCTCTCTCTCTCTCTCTCTCTCTCTCCCTCTCTCTCTCTTTCTCTCTCTCTCTCTCTATCTATCTATCTATCTCTCTCTCTCTCTCTCTCTCTCTTTCAAGTGTGGTTGTGTGATAAGAAGCTTGCTTCCCAGCCACATGGTCCCGGGTTCAGTTCCACTGCGTGTCAGCTTGAGCAAGTGTCTTCTAGTATAGACTCGAGACAAACAAAGCGTTGAGTGGATTTGATAAACGGAAACCGAAAGAAGCCCGTCGTATATAAGAGTGTTTGTGAGTGTCTTTGTGCCTGTGTTTCTGCCCCCCACCGCACCACTTGACAACCGGTGTTAGTGTGTTTGCGCCCCCGTAACGTAGCAGTTCGGCTAAAGAGACCGATAGAATAACTACCAAGCTTTAAAAATTAAGCACAAGGGTCAATACAGTCGACTGGAAGTTCTTCAAGGCGGTGCCCCAGCATGGCCGCAGTCTAATGACTAGAACAAGTAAAAGATAAAAGACCTATACATACACACATGACAGGCTTCCTCACAGTTTCACATATTCACACACATATACATACATAGAATACGTACGCACACCACAGCTATATCAGAATTTAAAAAGACTTAAAATTAAAAAAAAACATTAAATAGTAATTATCGGGAAACACGGTTTTGTTATTGAGGAAAAACACTCCAAAAAGCAAATAAATAAAACGGCAGGGCCTAATATCTCGAAGCAAAGAAAGCTAGAGCAGAATAATTTGTGGACCAATAATTAAGGAACGTAATGAAAATAATTTCCAAATGATACATCATAATTACGAGTTAATAATAACAAATTGTCTATATCTAATTGTCTATATCTAATTGTCTATATCTAATTGTCTATATCTAATAAAACCGTAAAGCAAAAAGAAGAAATATCTATATTAGCAAGAAATATATTACAGAACAAATTAAATTTACGTTAATTATGAATTATTGTATACATAATATATATGTTTTTGTTGTTTATATGTATGTGTATATATACATACTTTTATTTATTTATATATATATATATATATATATATATATATATATATATATTAAATATATGTATATGTATATAGTTATATATATAGATATACATATGTATGTATATATATATGCGTATATATATATATATACACACATGTATATATATATGTATATATATGTATGTATTTATGTGTGTGTGTGTGTGTGTGTGTGTGTGTGTGTGTGTGTGTGTCTGTGTGTCTGTCTGTATGTATGTATGTATGCATGCATATTGCATATGGAGGAAATTCTGTCTGTGGGTGTGTTTGTGGAGTTGTTGGCTAACTCCTCCTACATCGTTTTATCGATTTTGATAAAACTTGACACGTGGGTAGAACTCACGTCTGGAAATCTCATGTCATACTCAGATTGTTGAAAAAATCGATAATAGGGCTCCTGGAAGGGATCCTTATATATATAGCCAAGGGAAATAACCCATTTATTTTCCTAAATTATTTGGTAAAAATGGAATTGAGTATGCTTATTTCTTAGTATTTATACTGGTAGAGTTATTTTTGCCATTTATCCAGTACAGCCCTTAAACAAGTAAATAGTATTTTACTAAACAATAGATCCACTTATTTCGGTTAGTGACTTATTCACGAATATACCAACACTAGCGCCCCTGAGGGTAATATTCTCTGGGAACACACAAAAGCCCTTTTCAAAAGAGTTACTGAATGCGTATGTCTCTGGATAAGTACGCCTGTGTGTTTGTGTGTCTTACTGTGTATGTTTTTGTATATATACGGAAACTAAAATAAGCTCGTCGTATGTGTGTGTGTGTGTGTGTGTGTGTGTGTGTGTGTGTGTGTGTGTGTGTGTGTGTGTGTGTGTGTCCTACCATCGCTTGACAACCGATGGTGGTGTGTTTACGTCCCCGTAACTTAGCGGTTCGGCCAAACAGAACGATAGAATAAGTACTAAGCTCACAAAGAATAAGTCCTGGGGTCGATTTGTTCGATTAAAAGCGGTGCTCCTGCATGGCCGCAGTCAAATGGCTGAAACAAATGAAAGGAAAAAAAAGGAATAAAAGAATCTATCTATGTACGTATGTCTTCGTCTTTATACTTGTTCCCCGCCACTGCTTTGACTTCCGGTATTGGTTTGTTTTCGTCCCAGTAATTTACGATTCGGCAAAAACGACCGACTGAATAAGTGTCAGTCTTTTAAAAACAAATTGTACAAGAATCAATCTGATCAACTAAACCTTTCAAAGTGGGGTCACAGCATGGCCGCAATCCAGTGACCGAAACAAGTAAAATATCAAAGATAATTTATAAGCTTCCATCTGCCCACTGTTTTATATGTTCACTTCAGGTATGTTATGACGAGAAACTCATAACGTGTTCGGTAAATTCACATCAAAATGCAACGTTTCCGATTTAAGTTTAATATTAGACGAGGGTTTAATAGGTCGATAATAGTACATTGATGCCATTATATTGATAAAAGAGCTCTAAATGTGACAATAGCTAGTATCAATCACACCTAACGAGTATATATGACCCAATGAAATGACCGCATTATTGATCTTTATCTATTACAGAATTCTATAATTCATCAATGGAAGTCTTCGAAATTTAACTTTGTTGCTTTGGGATGTTTGAGGTAAGTAAAAGCATTTATTTAGCAGATATTCTTGCAGTGTGTGTGTGTGTGTGTGTGTGTGTGTGTGTGTGTGTGTGTGTGTGTGTGTTAGATTTAATAGAGATCAGTTATATCTATATATGAACACAATAGTGTGCTTGGAAATACTGTAGTTACGATTTTTCATAGAATCAACTATAGAAGAATTCATACACGCATACACACACACACACTTTGTGTGTGTGTGTGTGTGTGTGTGTGTAGGCTTACATTCTTTTCTACGAAAAATACAGAAACGGCAGACGCACCATACATCAAAAGAAGGCTTGTCATTATCAACATCATCTGTTTTCTTGATTGCTAATTTTTCGTCTATGGTCGTAAGTCCTATAAACGATTGCTGTAGCATCCTAGCTGATGGGTTTCCCAGACCAAGTTTCATGAAAGTGTAATTTGTTCTGCGTAATGGGAAGAAATCCAAAGACAATGTACATTTATGTTTTTCATTCCATTTTCTACTACCACCCTACATTCCAATGATAGTGGAATTTCCGCTCTTTTTAAAGCCTTTCGATATCACTGTAACCCTGGCAGGTTGACTGATGGTTACTCAGCCTTTTCAAAGGGCTCCCCGTGATTATGTCCGAATATTCGCAGATAACTTATATATCTTTAGGTCATTCCCCTATCCACAAACTATGAACCTTATGGATGGGTGTTATCATCCCCACACCATCGAGCAAGTGACAATTACACACATACATTGCAATGGGTGACAGGTCCTTACCAAAAATTTGATATGAGAGCAACAACATCGAAGTGGCATCCTTGAAGGGTTTTCTGTAATTAGGAAAGATTCTTCTGTAAATTATTGCCAACGAAATCATAAATACTCCACGCTTAGGTTATTTATACTTAAATATTGTTTACCACTTTCCATTCCTGCGAACATACACACTCAAACCCTCACACACGCACGCACACACAAACAGACGCAGACATAAACACATACACACACACAAACACACGCATACACATGTGCGCATACAGTGATATTCTTCTTTCCATGGCTATAATCAAACACCGTCATTGATAAGTATATTTATGTAAGATGTATGGATAATATATACGTTTATACAATGCATACACAATACTTAGGTTAATGTGGCGAAATAGTCTTACAGGTTGATACCACATCGGAGAAAGACACAGTGGCTCATAGATAGACATACAGACAGATAGTTGGATAGATAGATAGATAGATAGATAGATAGATAGATAGATAGATAGATACATACATACATACATACATACATACATACATACATACATACAAACATACATATGCATCTAGACATAAAAACGCATCCATAAAACAAACATACAAATCTGCGCATACACTAACACCAAATACTGCACACACACACATATGCACAAATACCTAGATGATGCTGATAAAAGTTCCAATGAAGGAGCCTTGAATCTATGTTAGAGTCCGGCTCTTTCTCTATGGACAAGAAATACAGAAATGAAACTGATTGATAACATACATACATACATACATACATACATACATAGATTCACAAATAGATAGATAGATAGATAGATAGATAGATAGATAGATAGATAGATAGATAGATAGATAGATAGATAGATAGACACACACACATATATATACATGTCAAAACACAAGAGAGGAAACGATTTTTGACATTATTTATTAATTCCCCATTACACGTGTTTCCTTTGCTAATAGGAGTTACAAAATTGTACATGTAAATATCCCTTACATGTAAGATAACTATTCTTTCGCTTTCTGGAAAGGCAACGTTTTGGACTTACGACACTTTTGCATAAGAGCAACGATTATATATATATACATATATAAACAAATAATAAATGAGTATATGCATATATACGTACAGGTGTGTGCATACCTACGTCTACCTGTATATATAGGTGCATATCGGGGTACAGGACACTGCAAACAAAACGTAGACAAGAAATAATAATAACCAGAGTACAGAAAACACACAAGCCACATAGAGAACATTTTCCTTCATCAGCTACCCCCGTTTTAACACTGGCGTTTCGAAGAGTTGGGCAGGACGCATCGTTAAAACGGCTCTTCCCATGGACCGCAAATTAAATTTGTACACACAAATTAAACCTGTGCCATGGAGGAATGTAGTGGCGGACAAAAAACAAGACAGGAAAACAAACGGAAAAGGCCATGCGGCCATATATATATATATGTGTGTGTGTGTGTGTGTGTGTGTGTGTGCATATATGTATGTATACATATATCTATATATAGATATATCATATTTGATGTGTGTGTGTGTGTGTATCTGTGTATGCGTGTGTGTGTCTGTGTTGATATTTTGTACACGTCCATCACTTGAGAATCGATGTTGCTTTGTTTACGCCCCCGTCACTAAACGGTTCAGTATAAGACACCGATAGAATAAGCACCAACCTTTAATAATAAGTACTAGGGTTGATTCTTTCGAATAAAATCCCTCAAAGTGGTGCCCCAGCATGGACACTTTCCAATGACCGAAACACGCACTTGAAACTATAGTAGAAAACACTTGCCCAAGGTACCACGCAGTGGGACTGAACCTGGAACATAGACACACATTCATAGATATACATACATACATATATATATATATATATATATATATATATATATATATATGACGGGCTTCTTTTAGTTTCCGTCTACCAAATCCACTCACAAGGCTTTGATCGGCCGTAGGCTATAGTAAAAGACACTTGCCCAAAGTGCCGTGTAGTGGAACTGAACGCAGGACCATATGTTTGGGAAGCGAGCTTCTTACCACACACCCACGTCTGCGCCTATATATGTGTGTGTGTGTGTAAATATGCATGAATGTATGTATATGTGTATAGGAAATTGAGTATATTTATTACCATACGCGGATTGTGCGTGTGTGTGTGTGTGCATGTGTGTGTGTGTGTGCGTGCGTGTGCGTGAGTGCGCTAGCGCGTGAATGCACCTATACATATATGAGTGTGTAAAATAAAGCAGGATGATATATATATATAGAAATGAGTTTAGTTTATATGTTTATATCTATTTATATGTATATTAAATGAGTTTTATATTAACATATATGTATACGAACATTTATGTATGTACGTACATACGAATCTATGAATTCGAGTACGGAAGGTGTTTGTAAACCGAGTTTGTGTGTGCGTACGGATGGGCGAACGTGCAAGAACTTGCGTGTACAACTGAAAGTAATTACGCATGAAATTTATGATATAATAGTATAAGAAACATACCAGCCCACACACATATGTTTAAATATGCGTGTATGACTGTACATCCATATTTAAGTTATGTAAAAGAGTTGAAAATTAAAACCTAAAAGCGAAATAACGAACAAGATATAAACTCGTGTTAGGTTAGTCACTTATATGCGTATTGAATCACTAATGGACCAAATATGAAGAATTCTGCTAACTTCTCTGATAATTCTTTCTATTGATAAATTTGGTTTGGTAAATAAGTCACTGATTAATCTATTTAATTTTAATTCTCGATTTAAAAGCAGCATGCAGAAGGCGTTCAGCTCTACAACGGATAACCGAAAATGCGTAGGAATGTTCGTGTGTGCATGTGTGTGCGTGCATGTGTGTACGTGTACGTGTGTGTGTGGTGTGTGTGTATATATGTTTTATCTTTTACTTGTTTCGGTCATTAAACTGTAGCCAAGCTAGGGCAACGACTTCAAGAATTTTAGTTGAGAGATTCGACAACAGTAACTCCTTCCATAATTGCTTCTATTCACTCCCTCTCTTCCTCTTCTCTCACCCCCACCCTGTGTATGTGTGTGTAGCATTATTTTTTATTATTTTATATTTTATACTCATTGCCTGCCACCAAGCCTGGTATGTACACTCATCCTGTACCTGCTGTTTTATTCTTTCTGTATTTCTTTTTTATTGTCTTTCCTTCTAGCTATACATTATAAATATGGCTGAAAAAAACAACCAAACAACCAACCAGCATATTTAAAACGGCTTTTATTTCATAACTACTTATTATATAGTCTTCGCTGTGCGGTAAGAAACTTACTTCCTTATTACATGGTTCTACGTTCAGTCTCACTGCGTGGCACCTTGAGCAAGTGTCTTATACTATATCCTCGGGCCGACTAAACCCTCGTGAGTGGATTTGGTAGGTAGAAACTGAAAGAAACACGTCGTGTGTATATGTATGTATGTATGTATATGTATATACCTATGTGTGAGTGTGTCTTTGTGTCCATGATTGTCCCCCATCACCGCTAAACAACCGGTGTTAGTGTGTTTACGTCCCCGTAACTTTGCGGTTCGACAAAAGAGACCGAAAGAATAAATAATAGGCTTAAGAAAAAAGTCTTGAGGGGCAAAGCGGTGCCCCAGTATGGCCGCAGTCAAATGACTGAAACAAGTAAAAGAATAATAGAATATATATATATATATATATATATATATATATATATATATAAAGTATATCTTTTACCTATTTCAGTCATTTGACTGCGGCCATGCTGGCGCACCGCCTTGAATTTTTTTTTAGTTGAATGAATCGACCCCAGTACCTTTTTTTTAAAGACTGGTACTTACTCTATCGTGCTCTTTTGCCGAACCGCTAATTCATGGGGACGTAAACACACCAACACTGGTTGTCAAGTGGTGATGGGGGGGGGGGGGGGCACAAACACAGACACACACACACACATACAGATATATATATATATATATATACATACACATACGACGGGCTTCTTTCAGTTTCCATCTACCGAATTCACTCACAAGGCTTTTGGTCAGCCCGAAGCTATAGCAGAAGACACTTGCCCATGGTGCAACGTAGTGGGACTGAACCCGGAACCATGTGGTTGGGAAGCAAGCTTATTACCACTCCTGCGTCTGTACGCATATGATATATACGTATATACACAATGATGCATATATATTAATATATATACTCTCTTTCTTTTATTCTTTTACGTGTTTCAGTCATTTGACTGTGGCCATACTGGAGCACCACCTTTAGTCGAGCAAATCAATCCCAGGACTTATTCTTTGTAAGCCTAGTACTTATTCTATCGGTCTTTTATGCCGAACCGCTAAGTTACGGGGACGTAAACACACCACCATCGGTTGTCAAGCGATGTTGGGGGGAAAACACAGATACACAAACAGAAACGTTAGCACGCCGGGCGAAATTCTTAGCGGTATTTCGTCTGCCGCTACGTTCTGAGTTCAAATTTCGCCGAGGTCGACTTTGCCTTTCATCCTTTCGGGGTCGATCAAATAAGTACCAGTTACGCACTGGGGTCGGTATAATCGACTTGATCCGTTTGTCTGTCCTTGTTTGTCCCCTCTGTGTGTAGCCCCCTGTGGGTAGTAAAGAAATAACACAAACATACATATATATACATATACATACATATATACGACGGGCTTCTTTCAGTTTCTGTCTACCAAATCCACTCACAGGGCTTTGGTCGGCCCGAGGCTATAATAGAAGACACTTTCCCAAGGTGCTACGCAGTAGGACTGAACCCAGAACCATGTGGTTGGTAAGCAAGCTACTTACCACATTTTCCCCATTAATATGCAATATCTTCGCTCCAGAGATCACCGGCTTTCGATTTTTCCGTATATATGATTCAGTTTTATGTCTCTCTCTTGATACAAGACCAGAGACGAGAGATAAGCCATCAATAACATGCACGAATCTCAAAATGTTAATTTTGTGCGTTTTTGACGTCTCCATTGGAAGAGGCGATAACTCAAAAATAAAAAACATGCCTTTAAAATAAGAGTTGTGTCCCTTGAAAATAAAAACCTGCGAAATGCTGAGGTTAATTGTTCATAATTTCATCATCATCATCGTTTAACGTCCGCTTTCCATGCTAGCATGGGTTGGACGATTTGACTGAGGACTGGCGCAACCGGATGGCCACACCAGGCTCCAATCTAATTTGGCAGAGTTTCTACAGCTGGATGCCCTTCCTAACGCCAACCACTCAGAGAGTGTAGTGGGTGCTTTTACGTGTCACCCGTACGAAAACGGCCACGCTCGAAATGGTGTCTTTTATGTGCCACCCGCACAAGAGCCAGTCCAGGGGCAATATTTTTTATCTTTTACTTGTTTCAGGCAGCGGATGCAGCCATGTTGGGGCACAGCCTTGATAGGTTTCTAGTTGCACAGGTTAACTCGCCAGTATTTTTATTAACAGTCTGGTTCTTATTCTATCAGTCTCTTTTGCAGAACCGATAAGTTACAGGGACTTAAACACCGGTTGTCAAGCGGTGGGGGTTCGTTTGGGGAACAAACACAGGCAGAAAGCACACACACACACACACACACACACACACACACACACACACACACACACACACACACACACACACACACACAGGTTTCCCAAAATTAAGTTAACATTTATATTTTTTATGTACAGGCACAGGAGTGGTTGTGTGGTAAGTAGCTTGCTTACCAACCACAGGGTTCTGGATTCAGTCCCACTGCGTGGCACCTTGGGTAGGTGTCTTCTACTATAGCTTTGGGCCGACCAAAGCCTTGTGAGTGGATTTGGTAGACGGAAACTGAAAGAAGCCTGTCGTATATATATGTGTGTGTGTGTGTGTGTGTGTGTGTGTGTGTGTGTCTGTTTGTTCACCAACATCGCTTGACAACTGATGCTGATGTGTTTGCATCCCCGTAACTTAGCGGTTCGGCAAAAGAGACCGATAGAATAAGTGCTAGGCTTACAAAGAATAAGTCCTGGGGTCGATTTGCTCAACTAAAAGGTGGTGCTCCAGCATGGCCGCAGTCAAATGACTGAAACAAGTAAAAGACTAAGTGATAGAGCGATTTTGGGGTTACCCTGTATGCGCACGCACAGACACACACATTCACGCACACACACACACACACACGTACATATTAGGGCCTTCCACTCGGTCTCCATTTACTAAATTCACTCACAAGGCATTGGTCCGCTTGCGGCTTCAGGAGTACATTGTTCACAAAAGAATTTCATTATAGTCTGCTTACCAGTATCAAGTTACACCATCTCGTATACTCAGCTTCAGAACATATCCACGCTGCCTAACGAACTTTTGGAGAAAACCATCGTTATCATAAGGAGCATGAGATTGGAAAAGCCTTATTCTATGCTCAAAAAGCATCATCCAGCTTCAACGACATTGGATTTAGAAAGTCCCCACCCAGGAACAAGGAACTAGAAGCCTTCGAAGCAGATGTGTTGGGCTGAAATCCCTTAAGTCCTCTAATCCCTTTCAGTGCAACCTTATTTCTTGTGTAAAAAGGGTAAAAAACCCCTTTCGTCATGAATGATCATGGGATTGTGTCTAGAAAGTTACCCTCTGAGGCACAAGTCTAGGCAACAGTCGCCCATGCATACCAGACTCCCCTCTCTGTGCTACCGATGTTATCCAAAGGAAAGGCAAAGGGGCCGATACAGCTTGGCACCTGTGACATCGCAACTCATTTCTACAGCTGAGTGAACTGGAGCAACGTGAAATAAAGTGTCTTGCTCAAGAGCACAACACAGCTCGGTCCAGGAATCGAACTCACAGCCTCATGATTATGAGCCCGACGCTCTAACCACAAAGCTGTGCGCCTTCACACATTTCTTGTGTACACTTCCTTAAAAGTCCGAATGGGTCATTACTTTCCTCAGATAAAACTAAACGCCTATATAGAGTAGATGCCGAGGCATACGGTAGAGTTTTAGGAAATAGTATTATGCAAAATTATAGGACTCCCTTCCAAGCCTGCGGCCTGCGATAATATTGGTATCAATTTCAAATTTTGGCACAAGGCCAGTAAATTTTGTGGGAGGGGGTAAGTCGATTATATTGGTAAGGCCATTCTTAGATACGTTGATAAACATTTTACGCCAACCTGTAAATATAGGAAAATATCCAAAGGATTTAACTTAAGGATCTAGTTCAGCCGTGCACCTGGCATCAAAGGAATGCGATGGGGTGCTGAAAAGTACCTGGGTTTGAGTAAAAGAAATTACAGGAAGATCAGTTAATTATGATTTTATTCAACATGTTCCCCTCTCAGATTCATACATTCATTGCAGTGGTCCTTCAGTTTCTGTAAAACCTGTAAAAAAAAAAAAAAAAAAAAAAAACTCTTCCGCAACCTCCTTAAAGCCAGAAACTTTTCAGCAACGCCTCGTATTAGTTTGCAGAGATCGATATTTATACACACATATCCTACATGCTTTACCCGTCACTCACACACGGGCACGTGCACGCACGTAAGAAAAATAGTCAACAAAATATTGCTGTTTATAATTTCTTTTTTTAATTTTGCTTTAATTTACTTTAGTGAAATTATATGTAATATACAGTTCTTTGAGACAAAGTCTTTTGACTGATAGACTGATAGACTGAAATATATATACATATATATATATATATGTATGTATATATTTAATATTTTTTTATTTATATTTTTTTGTATGGTTTGCTTCATATTTCATTGTTTCTTTCATAAATTTGGTTTCTGGGTTTTTGGGACTTGTTTTTATTGAACAAGCATTTAGTAGCTGAAGTATAAAAAAAAAATAGGAGGTATTTAAAGCTAAATAACAAAAGATGTACTTGAAATCTAAAAAAAAAAAAAAGGAGTATTTAAATTTAGAAGGGAGTACTTAAAACTAGAAAAAAAAAAGGAGCACAAAAACCTGGCTGGTGGGAGGGGACTGTTTTAATGTTGTACACTTAATAAAGGGGGTAGACATGAGGTGTTAGAGTACGATGTGGGGGTAGAATAAGGGTAGTCAGAGAATAAGGCAATAGAAACAGAAATAGAAATTAAATAAAATAAATAAAAGTAAATGATGGAGCTTTCTTTATCCAATCTCCATAAAGAACATATATATATATATATATATATATATATTATATATATATCATATATCATATATATTATATGTGATGTATATATATGTTATATATGTAATATACATAACGTATCGACAATGCATGATTGTTGCGGTTTTTTTTCAACAAATTTTATTCAACAAAATCAATAACGTGTAACAAAAACATCTTTAAATGATTATTCCGGAGCATATTCACCATCTACTTCGATTACTGCTTCCCATTTGTTTGGCAGACGGTCAGACCGTCATTTGAAGATGTTTTTTGCGAAATATTGTTATTGTTTATGTTGAATAAAATCCGTTGAAAAAAAGCCGCAATAATTACACACCAACCCAATATATAAAGTATATAATACATGATATATATAATAAATGTATATAATATATATATACATAAAACGAATATACGAGGGGTGTATGAACAGTCTTTTCAGAGTATTCTTGCTCATTTTCATGATTCTGATATTTTAATTTGTTTTGTTGCAGATTTTTGAATAAACAAGTGTCGAGGTTACAAAGGAAATGGAGAAAACTGAGTATGGTGCTGTCATAAATTACCTTCGTTTGAAAGGCAAGACTCCATCAGAAATCCATGAAGATATGGTGAGAACCTTAACAGACAATGCTCCTTCATGTGCAACAGTCAAATGCTGGGTAACTGAATTCCAGCATGGCAGGGAGAGTGTGGAAGATGATCCCACACCAAGGAGACCTCCAACTGCAACCGCCAAGGACAATTCTGACCTTGCTCTTGGTATGATAAGGCAAGATTGCCGAATATCATGTCGTCAGATAGCCAAGAGACTGGGCATCTTAACTGAAAGAGCAGATAACATTGTGACAAAAGTACTTGGGTTTCTCAAAGGTTTTTGCAAGGTGGGTCCCTTGCCTTTTGACTCCTGAACAGAAATGCACCAGGTGCACTTTGTCTATGAGCAATCTGGAACTGTTTGAAGCTGATGAAGAGAATTTTCTTGCTCATTTCATTACTATGGATGAAAGTTTGGGCCATCGCTACCAGCCTGAAACCAAAGAACAATCAAAGCAGTGGAAGCACACATCTTCTCCTACCCCAAAGAAGGCCAGGGTCATTCCTTCATCTGGCAAGGTCATGGTGTCAGTTTTTTGGGATTCTCAAAGTGTCTTGCTGATCGATTACCTTGTAAAGGGTCACACTGTGACAGGGCTGTATTATTCTCAGCTACTGAAATGCCTCCGAGAAGCAATCAAAGAAAAAAGGCTGGGAATGCTCACCAGGGGAGTCCTTTTTCATCACGACAATGCTCCAGCCCACACCTCAGTGGCTGCCATGGCAACAAACTGTGATTGTGTACATGAACTTGTTCCCCATACATCTTATTCGCCAGACTTAAACCCCCCCCCCCCTCTAACTTTCATCTATTCCCAAAAATGAAAAAAGCCCTGGCTGGTTGCCATTTTGCCAGAGACAATGGCGTCATAGACGCTGTAGGAAGTTTTTGGGGGGCCCAAACAAAAAAGTTCTACGCTGGGATAATGGCGCTTCAGCACTGCTGGAGAAAGTGTTCAGCCATCAAGGGGGGGACTATGTTGAAAAATAAATTATCAGAAGTCTTGTACCATGTTTTGTTTTTTTGAGGCTCAAGACTTTTCATACACCCCTCGTATGATATATATCAAAATGTGTGTGTGCATGTATTATAGTCACAAATAGGTATGTACATAGACAGATTTATGCCCACACACAAACATACGCTCTCATATACACATACATACATACATACATACATACATACATACATACATACATATATATATATACACAAACACACAGTGATGTATTAATGAGTGTGGATTGGTATCAATGTTGTTTAGATGAGAAGTGACGAAGAATTAGGCACGTTGCCATGACAACTAGCTTAAAGGTATCATTTCAGTCAGATTAGGTTTACATCAGGTCAAACTCTTCATAGTTCTGACCTGCGGTTTGGGGCATGCCTGAAGGTGGGGGTGCCATGCCAGGAGGCCCTGGCATCTGCTGGCCCGGGGCCGAGCCCATCGTCACGTTATGCGACTGAGAAACTGGGACGCGGTGCTGCTGCTGTTGCTGTTGCTGCTGTTGCTGCTGTTGCTGCTGCTGCTGCTGCTGCTGCTGTTGCAACATCTGAAGGTGGTTCTGTCGCATGTGGTGATGCTGCTGCTGTGTAGTGGTCGCCTGTTGTGCCGCCGGTTGGTTAGGCTGGTGCTGTTGCTGCTGTTGTTGCTGCTGTTGTTGCTGCTGCTGCTGCTGCTGCTGCTGCTGCAATACAGGAACGAGATGTCAGGACGAAGAAGGAAAACAATTAAAAACTGAAATGTTTTTTTTTAACCCTTTGGCATTCAAACTGACCATAACTGGCCCAAATATTCCACATGTTTTACGTTCAAACCAATTAGATCTGGCCTCTCACACCTACCCTACAATGAGTAATTCACAATAATATGATTAAATAATCATAACATCTGGCAGAATAATCTGAATGCTGAAGGATTAAACAACTTCCAAATTTTATTCTACAGATTAACCTTTTCGCTACCATATTTCTTATTTCTTTATTGCCCACAAGGGGCTAAACAGTGCATAACTGGTACTTAATTTATTGACCCTGAAAGGATGAAAGGCAAAGTTGACCTCGGTGGAATTTGAACTCAGGATGTAACGGCAGACGAAATACCACTAAGCATTTTGCCTGGCGTGCTAACATTTCTGCCAAGCTCGCCGCCTTTTCGCTACCATATTTCTGCTGAACCTATTCTGTCTTTCTTTCAATTAACTTTGAAAACAATGAAGAATTTATTAAACCAACTTTGCCATTAATTAGCTGGAGTTTGGAGCATCAATTAACATGAAATTGTGAGGGAAGATTTTAATTAAGGAGAGAGTTTATACAGACAGTTTCAGGTAGGTTCAAAAAGCTAGTTTTTCTATGTGGCAGATGTTCAAGAGCAATAAACATTGAAAATGTGCAGAAAACAACTTTGGCCACATTCCAGGGAGAAAAACTAGACTTAGTTGATAGCTTCCACTATCTAGGTGAACAAGTTAGTAGGTGGGGTGCGCTGAAAGTGTAGCTGCTAGAATAAGAATAGCCTGGGCAAAGTTCAGAGAGCTCTTACCTCTGCTGGTGACAAGGGGCCTCTCACTCAGAGTAAAAGGCAGACTGTATGAAGCATGTGTACGAACAGTCATGCTTCATGGCAGTGAAACATGGGCCGTGACTGTCAGTGTGCATACCCAACAGAGTGTAAGTACCTTGAGAGAAAAGTTGAACCTAAGAAGCATCAGTTGTGGTGTGCAAGAGAGACGTTTGCGCTGGTATGGTCATGTGGCGAGAATGGATGAGGATAGCTGTGTGAAAAAGTGCCACACTCTAGCAGTTCAGGGGACCTGTGTTTGCTCCCCCCACCGTCATTGCTTGATAACAAATGTTGGCATGTTTACGCCCCCGTAACCTAGCGGTTCAGCAAAAGAGTCCGGTAGAATACTAGGCTTACAAAGAATAAGTCCTGGGTCGATTGGTTTGACTAAAGGCGGTTCTCCAGCATGGCCACAGTCCGATGACTGAAACCAATAAAAAAATTATATAAATTAATTAATGAATGAATAAATAAAATAATGATTTGGTGGATTACCTGCAGCAGGTGTCGTAACTGTTGCTGACTGAAGGTCGTTTGGGACGTTGGCAGGGGCATCCTGTTCTGTTGCTGCTGCTGCTGTTGCTGCTGTTGATGCCGCACTACAATTAGAAAAAAAACCAAAATGGAATTATTAATTATTTCAATGACTTAAAAAATCAAAATGCAACCTAAACAAAAACAAAAAAAAATGGGAAATAAACAAGACAGGGTTTCAACTCCAACACCCCTCCCTCCCTCTCTCTCCCTATCTATCTCAATAAATACAAAGAGGAAACAAAGCATGAATAACCCTATATTGGTCACACAGAAACCCACTGGGTTGTGCAGCAGAGGGCATCTAATGTGAAGAATCACAACCAACACATTCATTTTATTGCACACCTAGCATGTCACACACACACACACATATTGGGTCATCCCATAAATAATGCGTTTTTTTTCAATTGCATGAACTAAAAGTCGGAGGGAGACCGGATAAACTACCTGCATCAACTTGCTATAAAAGCTGGTAGTAATTTTACCTTATACTTATTCTTAGAGCAAGCTTTGAAGAATACAGTTCGATTTTAAGTTATTTTTTCCAAATGAAGGAGAGTATATTTTAGATTAAAAAAGAACTTTGTTTATCTTAATTTTGAAAAATAAAAGAAGTATCAAAAAAAAGCATTATTTATGGGATGACCCAATATATGTAACATATATATATATATATATATATATATATATATACACATACATACACACACACACATACTAGCTAAAAAGCCGCACTCCTGCTAACTCCTGCAGTAGACTAATTGGGCCTGCAGCCCAAAACTAGGGAGAGCAGTAATAAGGAAGCATTTATTGGTACCCTACCAATATGGTATTACTTTAAATTCAGTTTAAATGATAAATTGTAACTTCACAAATTTTTGGAATTCTTTCAAAATTTGAATTTTCAACTGTTGGCATATAACAAGTTCTCTTCCAGGCCTGATCCCAATGCTAGATGTTCAAGAACCAAATTAAGGGCAGATTTTCAATCTTGGGATTATCTTGATTCCAAAAATGTATAGTATGTCTATGTAGAGCAAATGTAGACTGAGAAACAAGGGTCCCGGATGGATGGACAGAATTTCACATTTACTATTATTATTATTATACACACACATACACAGATATCTTTCTCTCACCTCCCTCTCTCTTTCTCCCTGTCCCTCTCTACATTTTGACTCAAAATGACCCAGTAAATCTAAAGTAATTTTCTTTCCCTTTCTACTTTAGGAGAAGATAAAAGAAAGAAAAATTCAAGGAACAAAATACATACTTTCAGGAACAGCCGTGTGTGTGTGAGAGAGAGAGAGAGAGAGAGAGAGAGAGAGAGAGAGAGAGAGAGAGAGAGAGAGAGAGAGAGAGAGAGAGAGAGAGAGAGAGAGAGAGACTTAGGTTGACAGACAAACAGTTAATCCTTTATCTTTTATTTGCTTCATTCATTGGATTGCAGCTATGTTGGGGCACTAACCTGAGGGGTTGCAGTCAAACAAATCAACCCCAGTACTTATTCTTTTTTCAAGTCTGGTATCTATCACCTTAAGCTATGGGGACATAAACAAACCAACACGAGTTGTCAAGCAGTGGGACAGAGGCATACAGAAAGACACACACACACACAACAGGCTTCCACAGTTTCCAGGTACCAAATTCACTCACAAAGCATTGGTCGGCCCAGTACCATAGTAGAAGACACTTGCCCAAGGTTCCCCAGAATGGGACGGCACCTGAAACTACATTGTTGCAAAGCGAGCTTCTTTTAACTACACAGCCATGCTAAAAGATAGAAAATATTTTAGCAGGCCCATGAAATTAGTGCTTCACCTCAGAATCACTAGTAAAGGGCAAAGACCCCCTTCAGTCATAAATGACCATGGGATTGCACTGAGAAAGTTCCCCTCCGAGGCGCAAGTCTGGGCAAAGTTGTTTATGGAAGACCAGCAGTCGCCCATGCATAACAGCCTCTCCTCTCCACACCACTGATGTTATGAAAGGCAAAGGCTTGGCACCTGTGACGTCGCAACTCTTTTCTACAGCTGAGTGAACTGGAAAAATGTGAAATAAAGTGTCTTGCTCAAGGACACAACATACAACCTGGTCTGGGAATTGAACACACAACCTCATGATTGTGAGCCTGATGCTCTAACCATTGAGTCATGTGCCTTCACTATAAAGAGTAAAGACCTGACCTTCCGGCATGAAGGACAATGGGATTGCACCTAGAAAGTTCCCCTACGAGACACAAGTGCAAGCAAGTCACCCATGCATACCAGCCTCCCCTCTCCATGCCACAGACGTTATCCAAAGGAAAGGCAAAGGGGCCGATACAGCTTGGCACCAGTGACGTCACAATTCATTTCTACAGCTGAGTGAACTGGAGCAACATGAAACAAAGTGCCTTGCTCAAGAACACAACACACAGCTCGATCCAGGAATCGAATTCACTACCTCATGCACCCTCACTAGTACTGAGGAAATAAAAGATAGTGGTTTACAAGACATTGAGTGCCTGGTAGAGTGACCAAGGGTACCAAGAAGAGGGATCTATAAAAAGTACCCAGTGTTCTGTAGTTGACCAGGTCAGATCAGAAAATATTAGATCAGATCAATGTGATTAATCTATGTTCAGCTTTAACATTCTGCACATTGTTTCCTGTTCGAAAAAGACAGGTAAGGGAATGCAGTGGAGGAATGATTGGATATAAATTGCTTGTTGGAATCTTTGTATTTCACAGGAGGATGAAAAATAGAAAGCTGAACTGCGATGGGGGTGATATAAGGATTGCTTATACAGAGATGGAGGGGCAGCA
>NC_142934.1:9451446-9458946 GCF_046866305.1 Octopus bimaculoides | reverse complement strand
GATGAAAGGCAAAGTCGACCCCGGCGGAATTTGAACTCAGAACGTAGCGGCAGACGAAATACCGCCAAGCATTTCGACCGGCGTGCTAACGTTTCTGCCAGCTCGCTGCCTTTTTTTAAATGTCTTAATAATAGAATGAGAAAAAACAGAGTTGATAATCACACTCCTTTACAAATTTGTGGTCACGTACAAATGCAAAAGAAAGAAAAAAATGAAACAGAATGAGAAATCAGTATTACAGACTATTTATAATATATCACAACAATATTATGTATTAACTATTAATATTGATGTTTCTTCTACCTCGTTTCAAGGACTCATTAAATGAATAAGAACGAATCCGTTGGACAATTCAGTCTCTTTTATATTTTATAGTCAAGAACACGCTTAAGCGGCGAATAAGCTAACATACCTGTCCGTTTTCTGCCCAAGCCATTTTCATAAGTTTATCCTAAATATCCATATCTGCTTTCAGACTTTTAGTTAGCCTTGTTTCATATGTTCTGAGTAATATAAAGCTATCTTTTCATAGTCCTAAGTTACTCTCGAAGTTGAAAAAATTTGTAATGACTATTATACATGCATGGATGCCAGGGAAATATGTCCTGTTTATCATATGTGATATGCAGGACATGCAAAGGGTTAGCATTGCTTTCTTCTTTTTTTTTGACTAGACATAAGGACTAATTAAATGTTTAAGAACGAATCTGTGGTAACGATCTCTCTCTCTCTCTCTCTTTGATATCTTTTAGTTAAGCGGTGAGAGAGCAAACATAATGTAGTAAGCCCCCTCTAACCGGCAAAAGAAAAAAACACAGCAATTAAAATTAGAGCCGTAATGAAGAGAAGAATCATAAGCATTAGTGATAATTCTTTTCAAGGAAGGTAAGCGAGTAAACTGTGAAATTCTAATTGATTAAGAACTGAATAGTAAAGGAGAATGTTGTGAAGTGAATTTGATCTTTGATTAGAGACACCTCCAGACATGTTTAAGTCATTGTCACAAGTGTAAGAGGTATCAAGCTATGACTGTATACTAATTTAGTAAAAGCCCGCCTCTAATAATCTATTGATGGCCGTAGCTGCGTAAAACGACAAGAACTGGTTTTAAAGCTTTAACTTAGTGTGGTATAAAGCTAAATGGGATAGAAGAACCATACAAGGTAACTAAACTGTACAGGGGTATTGACAAACATACGTACCAACTATCACCATTTTCTCTCTATAAAAACTAACTTCGTAAAATGTTTAATTTAGTGTAATCTATTTGCCTCCGGTTATGCCATACTGATGATTTCAAATAAGGATGAAATGGCATAAATGCTTACCTGCGACTAGAAATTTAAAGGTATTTCTAGTGTGTAAGAAAAAAGGAATATTAAATATGTATACTCTGCGCAACTTTTTCATTAATCTTTAATTTGAAATTCAAGCTTCGAATCCCGCCAAAATTGATCTAGATATGATTGTCTTCCCTCCAAAAATCGGCCACCAGAACACACCGCGTGTATGAATACCAAAAGTACTTATGCTTTATTAATATTTAACAGGCATCCGCGAGAAAAAAAAACCCCAGAAAATTCTAAGAAAGTTTTAAGAACGATCATTTATGATGCATTAAAGAAGAAATACCAAGAAGAGCGTATTAATTAGTTATTTAAGATGAAGAATGACTGATTTTGAAAGTCATTAAGGTATAGGTTGAAAAGTTTAGAGTATTTATGTCACCGTACTAATATAACGAACGGTCTTTTTACGCTACTGTGTAAAATGAAAACTTTATGTATTCATACACTTGCATAATATAATAGCTTGAAATATATACTAATTCATCACAATATCCTTCAGTGGATGGTCTGGAAGTAGTTCCCATTACCTTTAAAGTTATCTATAGAGCATTTTGTGTGTGTCCTCTGATAGTTCTTTTTCAAGACGAAAACTCATGATTTCGGAATTATATTTGAATTCTCTTGCACAATTTGGTTCAGGCGAGATTTTGAATACAATGTGTACATGCATTTAAGACAAATTACACCAAAATGCAAGATTAACAAGGCAGCAGAAAGTGACAAGTGTAAGTTATGCGTTGTGACTGTGTAGCACACTGTAAACGAGTGGACGAAGCTAGCTTAAAAAGTGAAACGATAATATTGCAAGAACGGTTCATTGGAGGCTGTGTGGCAAGTATGGATTGGATAGAGCAAAAACGTGATATGAGCACAAGGTAAGGATACTGGTAAGGATGTATTATCCAATGAGATTGTGAAATCGAAAGCCGGATGTAGTGGTTGTGAACAACAGAGGGGAAAAAAAACCTGTTTAATGATAGATATTGCATACTCGGGTGATTACAGATTATCGGAAAAAGAAGAGAAGCAGCAGGTCAGGTATAATGGAACGGGAGATAATAAAACTGCGGTTATTGAAACAAGGTGAGTATTGTACCTGTTGTTGTTGGAGCCTCGGGATTTGTAAGGATCAAGCTCACAGACTGGATTGAAAAGATACGATTAAATGCAAAGATAGAGCATACACAGAAAACAGTGTTGCTTGGAATTGCATAACGTTCTCGCAGAGTTCTCGAAATCTAGATGAAGAGTGTTACCTTAGTCAATTGATTGTGGACAGGTGACACCTTGTTACTTTCACCTGCGAAGTTGTTGTATTAAACAACAACAACAACAACAACAATTACAATGGTTTCCGATTGAGTCATAAGCCAGCAGTTTTTAGGGAAGAGTGTTAATCGATATCATCGATCTCAGTACTCGACTTGTACTTTATTTTATCGACCTCGAAAAAATGACAGGTGAGGCCAACCTCGGTGGCTTTTGAACTCACAACGTAAAGAGCCGGAACAAATACTGCACACAACTTTTTCAGACGCTCAAAGGGAGAGAGAGAGAGAGAGAGAGAGAGAGAGATAGAGAGACACACACACACACACACACACACATATATATAAACTACGGGCTTCTTTCAGTTTCCGTCTACCAAATCAACTCACAAGGCTTTGGTCGGCCTAAGACTATAGTAGAAGACACTTGCTTAAGGTGCCATGCAGTAGGACTGAACCCGGAACCATGTGGTTGGAAAGCAAGCTACTTACCACACAGTCACTCCAGCGCCTATATACATATATATATAGGGAGAGAGAGAGAGAGAGAGAGAGAGAGAGAATTCAATATAATGAGAGAATATAAAAAGATATACATCTGATAGACCGAAGCTGAAAAATCGTCGTTTGATAAATAGCTTCTAGTCAAGAATGAAAAGTAGTTGCTTGAGCATTTTCAATGGAAATATGCTTATAAAGAAAGGAAAGGAAAACGGAAAGAAGCGCAGGTTAAAAGGAACAAAAAAAAAAAACGAGAAGCATACCTGATGTGTTGTTTGGTCAAATGTTAGAGTACATGAATGTTACCAGACTAGATATGGATCAGTGACTTCACGAACAGGTGGGATGTTTTTTTTCTTCTTCTAATGAGCACCACAGAAGATGTATCAGTCGATTGATTGATGGAACGAAATCTGTTGCTCTTAATACAGTAAATCTATCATGCGATTCATATCCTGTGAAGCATGATGAGGACCGTCTAATGAAGAAGATAAAAGTGTATCAGTAGATCTTCAGAATCTGTAATGAAAATGAACAGATTTTTGTTAAATAAAATATTTTGATACTGTTTAATTTATTTACAATAAAGAGATTTTGCCTCGGTGATGTGTATTAAGTAAATGAGAGGGAGTGGATGAGGTTAACGATTTTAATTGTTGCTGTTTAATTGGTGGAATTATTTATTGAATAGCAGCTGAATAATTTACGAGAAATATCGGAGAAAGAAAATTGCTATTGGATGTAGAAAAGCTGGTAGATACGTGGACTCGAGAGGAGGGGAAAACAAACCTTAGATCAGTATACCAGGAGGTGGTAGAGTAGCGAAGAAATAAGGCAGGTAGGCACGTTGCGAGGCATTTGAAGTGAGCCCCCGGGGTTTTGTGGCGCGTTCACTCTGAAAGCTCTGATTTTGCTGGGTCTTACTAGTACTATCGATATCTTTTATCTTTTACTTGTTTCAATCATTAGACTGCTGCCATGCTTGGGCACCGCCTTGAAGAATTAATAGTCAAATGTATTGACCACAGTACCTTTTGTTTTAAGCCTGGTACTATAGATTTCTCTTGCTGAACCACTAAGTTACAGGGATATAAGCATAGCAGCACTGGTTGTCAAAAGGTGGAGGGGCGAACACACACACACACACACACACACACACACACACACACACACACACACACACACACATATATATGTATGTATGTATGTATGTATGTATGTATATACGACAGGCTTCTTTCAGTTTCCGTCTACCAAATCCACTCACAAGGCTTTGGTCGGCCTGAGGCTACAGTAGAAGACACTTGCTCAAGGTGCCACGCAGGGAGACTGAACCCGGAGCCATGTGCTTGGTAAGCAAGCTGCTTACGACACAGCCACGCCTGCGCCTGTATATGCAGATAATTACAACTGTCTGGCATTGATAATCATAATTGTTTGACATATCAATTAGTTAATCCAGCTACGTTGTAGTGAACGGGAAGCAACCGTAGCAGATCAGCTAAGCTATGCTTAATGGTTTAATTAAACGAGCGGATACGGCTTAATCTCGGAGTTCGAAACTGTTGTCTATCCATCGTCCATTCTTATGATATGTACGAAGAAATTATGCTGAACTTATAGACACAGACATAGCTTCTGTAATTTCTGAGTAAGAGGAGTCAGCAGGAATCGGATAACGGAACTGAGAAAATTTTAACTCAAGGCACTTATTACTAATATAATGAGGATTGGCGTAAAGAAGGAAAACATAGAAAGGAGTCGATTATGTTCCATAACAGTGTAGTGATAAAATATAGTTGCAAAGAATGAAGAACTTGTAGACAGGATAGAAACGAGTTTGCTTCTTTTTAATTTTTATTTTTTATCGAAAATGGTACATCCAACCACCAAACATGAAGGTTGTACTGTCGGAGCCAAGAACTTGAGACAACAATAGTGAAAATCTTCCCAAGAGACGGCAGCAAGAATTGGATGGTTACAAATCTATCAGATATATGTATTGGTTTGAAATCTTGGCACAAGGCTAACAATTTCGGAGTAAAGGAAAACTGGTACTTATTTTACTACCCCGAAAGGATGAAAGGCAAAGTCGACCTCGGCGGAATTTGAACTCAGAACGTAAAGCCGGACGAAATGCCGCTAAGTAATTTACCAGTGCGTGTATTTATTACTGGGATAATGACTCTCCCGAAATGCAACAAAATCTGTTTCAACACACGAATTCACACCAAGAATCTTGAAACCCAAATATAAAAACAGTAGAGAACTAAAAGTTAAGATATTAATGTTATCAATCTATTCCAAGACTCAGGAGACAGAGACAAGATATGATTACAAATCTACTGTTTCCTAGTTCATAAAAGATAGAAACAGCAAGAGAGGCGTAGTAGTCGAAATGTCTAGACGCTTTACTAATAATTACAGTTAAAGATTTTAATCAAAGTGACAGACAAAATTAATAACCACGCGACTAATCTAAATAATATGACGCCTGTGATATAGCATTCTTGTATTTATTGCTTTCGATCCTTAATGAAGCTCTAGATTATTTTATTTGAGCTGGAACCCTGGAGTTCGTTTACTCGTGTCTCTTCTTCCCTATGACTTAGAAAAGGACAGCAGCGTCCATGACAGTGTTGCAAGTTCTCTGGCGTCTGTGGAAAAAGAGGAGAGCTACGCTTCTTTGGTTATCTTCAGATCTGATATTCCACCTGAATGCTAGCACTCCACAGACAAGTATACCCTTAACGTAGTTTTCGGGGAGATTCAGCGAGACACAGAGTGTGACAAAGCTGGCCCTTTGAAATGCAGGCGCAACAGAAACAGGAAGAAAGAGTGAGAGAAAGCTGTGGTGAAAGAGTACAGCAGGGTTCGCCACCACACCCCTGCCGGAGCCTCGTGGAGCTTTAAGTGTTTTCGTTCAATAAACACTCACAACGCCCGGTCTGGGAATCGAAACCGCGATCATACGACCGCGAATCTGCTGCCCTAACCACTGGCCCATTGCATCCCCCATATATATGGCGAAGAGCTGGCAGAATCATTAGAGCGTCGGACAAAATGCTTAGCGGCCTATCTTCCAGCTTTTTACGTACTGAGCTCAAAATACCGCCGAGGTCAACTTCATCTTTTATCCTTTCGGAGCCGATAAAATAAAACATTTATCAATTATTGGGGTTGATACAATCGACGTTCACCCCTCTTCCCCAAATTGCCGGCATTTTGCCAAAATTTGAACGATTATATTCAATTGATATTATTGATTTGTTAGAAACTAGTGATTCATCTCATTACTCCGAGTTTCTCACTGAGTATGCTTTTTTCAAATGTAACTGGATTCTAGTCATCTTCACTTCAGATTAGAAATCTCTTACAGTCTAAACAGGGTTGAACGAACACACAAAGCAAACTAACTCGGAGTAATGACAGAGAGAATCGTTAGCTTTTAACGAATCTACATGCACGATACAATTTATCATAGATCTACGTGTGATCTACAAAGAAGATTACTTTGGGTTACTTTTTTTACTTTCAGTTTTTAAAAACCTATAAGATGTTGGCTAAAGATTCTTAATATGTGATCAGCGACGAAGGCCGTTGCATTTTTACAAGAAACCAGCACTAAATTCACAACATTTCTTAAGAAAAAGAAAGGTACCACTTTGGTGTGTGATCTACAATTTAAAAGAGATAAATTTTGGTTACTTTTTTACTTTCAGCTTCTAAAGTAGAAGACACTTGCCCAAGGTGCCACGCAGTGAGACTGAACCCGACACCATGTGGTTGGTAAACAAGCTACTTACCACACAGCCACGCCTGAGTCTATGTATAAAATAATTTTAAAAGCAACCTTAAGTAATCTCCTCTGTAGATCACACGCCAAAGGAGCACCGATAAACATTTACAATGGACAGAATACGATGTTCATTTTCTATGGACATGGTATTCTGTCGGTTACGACGGCAAGCGTTCCTCTTGATCAGATCAAGGAACAACTTGCTCGTGAAATTAACGTACAAGTGGCTGAGTACTCCGCAAACACCATTAACGCAGGTCTTAGGGAGATTCAGTGTGAGACAGAATATGACAAGGCTGGCTTTTTTGGTTTACGGGTATAAATCATTTTTGCCAGCTGAGTGAACTGGAGCAACGTGAAATAAAGTGTTGTGACATAAAACGCACCACCAGAAATCGAACTCACTATTTTACAATCGTGAGCCGAAGACCCCTCACCACTAAGCCACGTCCCTTCATGCAATGGGCAAAAATATATTGAAGAAATACCCGTACTTGATATCGCGTGGAAAACTAAATCAATTTGAATAATATTTTTCACCAGTCAATATAATGCATTCATTAGTCAATTTAGTATACAAATT
>NC_142934.1:9443946-9448946 GCF_046866305.1 Octopus bimaculoides | reverse complement strand
GTCTGTGTGTGTGTGGGAATATATATATATATATATATATATATATATATATATATATATATATATATATATATACACGATTTCACTTCAAAAATCTTGCAAAACAAATATATAAACGGAATATATATATATATATATATATATATATATATATATGCATATACGTATGTAAACGTATTCACATACATATATATAATGACTACATTTGATTCATTCTTTTAAAAAGATGGTCTTTTGCTTAATCAAATATAATCAATATAGTTTGTTGGTTTAAATTGGAAACCCGTATTGTCATGAACTTGTTTAAAATAATACACCGTTAAGTGTCGTAAAGCAGAACTTTCCAGTTTAATACCATAGATATTATTAGTTCACATATATATGTGTGTGTGTGTGTTAGTTTTCAAACAATGTATTTAGTTCAATACAATCTCGTATTACTGACCTGCACAGAAAACATATATTTGGTCTGAGACGATTGTATTCTCATAAAGTTTGTAAAAAGCCGAAACAAAATTATTTTACCAAATAAAACCGCAAGACAACCTTCACTTTTTGGGGTATTTCTGTCGTCTCCTTTAGCATAACGCTCGTGTGAGACTTGAAAATAACATACACAAAATTATAACCTAGTGACAACCCGATCTCGTTGCTGTCAAGTCCAAACTAGTCTTGAGGCAAAGAAAAGTTATTATTGCACAACACAGTAAGTGTTACTTATCTCGTTCATTTGACACTGGTTTCATTTGGTCGTTTCAACGGAAGGTCAAATTTAAAATTCGGAAAGAAAAAAAAAAAATATTCCATACAAATTACATACGTCAATATTAGTTAGTTATTTAATTAAAGCATAAATTAGTTGTTTAGTTCGTTATTTTTAAATGGTAGGGGGTTGACAGAGGCGAGTCCTCTCCTCTCTTGTTTCACCATTATTGGTGCAGGCAGGATTAAGTAGTTAAGAAGCTCGTTTTGTGATCTCGTGGTTTCGGGTTCAGCCCTACTGCACGACATCTTGGGCGAGTATCTTCTACAAAAGCCCCGGGCCAATCAATGCCTTGAGAGTGAATTTGGGAGACGGAAACTGTGTGGAAGCCCATCGCACACACACACACACACATATATATATACACGTGTGAGTGTGTGTGTGTATATGCATGTGTATGCATGTATGTGTGAGTGAGTGTATGCATGTGTGAATGTGTGTATGTGTGTGGGTGGATATGGTCTTGTGTTTGCGTTTGCCCCACTCTCATATCACCTGAGAACCGGTGCTGGTTGGTTTACGTCCTCGTAACTTAATGATTGGGTAATAGAGACCGAAACTATACGTGTCAGACTTGAAAAAAATAAGTACTGGAGTCGGAATGTTCAACACAATACCCTTCAAGGCAGGGCCCCAGCATGACCGCAATCCAATGACTGAAATAAGCAGCTTAGATAGTTTATCTCTTCTTCCTCTCCACGCTGGCTGGTGTGCTTCTCTTTTGCAAGTAACTTTTCAATCAGAAGACTTTAAACACAACACTTCTGTTATATATATATATATATATATATATATATATATATATATATATACAAGCGTAATGGACTACGCTTGGTGTAAGTTCCCTATTTGCAAATCTAACGCCCCCAGAAATGATCTTCCTACTCATGAATTAACTTGCAGAAATTAAATCTCCACATCTGAATCGATCACATCAACTTGCAAAGCTACCACGGCCATGGGAAATGTCGTTTATCTTCTTCCATAGAAATAGGCATAAAACCCAGTTTAGTACAGCTGCAGAAAACAGTTTTTATTAGGGACGGCTAGGATAGTTAAGAGGGTTCTTGGCATTTAAGGTTACTTGCTGTAACTCGATAGGAGGGTTTTTGCCATCTAAGGCAAATTGTTGTAGCCTGATGTTTGGATTCTTTTCTTTTCCAGCAGTCTAATCTATTGAGTGTATATGAATAATAATAATAATAATAATAATAATAATAATAATAATAATAATAATAATAATAATAACAATTGGAAGTGCTATCATGTACCTTGTTTTGTCTTGGTATAAAAGATGGGCTACAGCAAATATTCTGCTCAATACCACAGATTTGCTTGTCAGTTGTTTGACCTTAACCAGTTGAGCATGTCCCTTGGTGGCTGACGATATGTGCATCTCTGATCACGAGCAGAAGTAGTGGGGGAGCATCATAGCCATGTGTTGAGAGGAATTCTTTGGGGTTTGGATAATTCACCTTTGGAAACATGGATGTTTTGCTCAACATCCTTAAACAAACCTTATTCAGGGACCTTTTGAGCGGGATGGGCTACTTGACCGGAAGAAAATTCCAGCTGGGCCCCACATGCGAGGTCATTTGCTGTTTATCTTGATATGAGATCACCATGTCACGCACATATGGTTGTGATGCATGTGCCTGGTGTACATTTATCAGACAGGTAGTCATGATGGGTATAATGGGCTTCGTATATTTTACCTCAGTGTCACTTTGATGGCTAGCACTACTCTCTCACTCAATAATAATAATAATAATAATAATAATAACAATAAATGCCCTGATGCAGTTGCAGGATTGAACTCGAAACCACTTGGTTGCCAAGCGAGCTTTTTAGCCACACAACCATGAAAGCGTCTGCTTGCTACTTTTTATTCACTCTCCGCTCATCTGAAAGCCGGTTCATGTGCTAAAGAGAGATTTACAAATTCTGATATATTAATCTAATAAACACTTCCAACAAGGCTTCACAAATGATTATCTTTCTTTTAATTCGCTTTTATTAATGATGCCTTTCAATTCTTATTAATAAGATGCATTAAGACAATATACGCACGCACACACACACACACACACACAGACACACAGACACAGACACAGACAGACAGACACACAGACAGAGACAGACAGACAGACAGACACACACACACACACAAATATATGTGCGCGTGTCCATATAAAAGATGATGGTTAAAACCAATATATGTGTGTATGTATGTACGTATGTATGTATGTATGTATGTACATATATATATATATATATATATATATATATATATATATATATATATATATATATATATATATATATATATATGTATATATACATATACATACACACACACACACACATATATATATATATATATATGTATATATATATATATATATATATATATATATATATATATATATATATGCATGTATGTATGTACGTATGTATGTATGTATGTATGTATGTATGTATGTATGTGTGTGTGTGTGTGTGTGTGTGTGTGTGTATAATCAATATGCAACCGACAGTAATTACGAACCTAGTTAATAATAGGTCGCTATAGCTTGGCAATTAATTCAATGCCAAAACTTGCATGTTTACACATAATCGGCCAAATCGACCCTTAAGAGCAACACATATTTAGAGTCATCATCATCATCATCATCAGGTCGCGCTGTTTGCGCGGGTTCCGGAGACTCTCTGTCTCCTCCCGATTGTATTATTCATGTTTGAATTCGGAGCTTGAGTCGTAATGAATCTTTCATTAACTGATTACGCAAACATGGACGCCAGCTCTATGAACGCAATGCAGTTACTCTTTTTGATAGAGCCTGGTGATGCAGACTGTTGGTCTTCCAGGATTTCTCCGCTCAGCATCAATTAAAGAAGCGCCATTGGCTCAGTTGAGCTCTACAGCCGTCTCTTCACGACCCGCCATGCTGTGGTCCTGTGACTTTGCCGTATCCCTGACAGGGTGGCTGAAAGGGTGCTATGCCCTGCCAAAGGGCGATCCGTAATTATGTAGGGGACAGTAGTTACGTTGTGAGGTATTTCCGGAATACCCGCATACAATTTAGAAAAGCGTAAATTTCACAGGTAGATCATAATTTAACTAACTTCAACAGGTATTTCATTAGGATTAGGCATAATTGATTTAATTGCTAAGCAATTATGATACATAATTAATGAAAACTAATGAAAATTAATTTGACTAATTTAAATCAAATTAATTTAAAGCAATGCTTATTCTAATCCATCAGAAATACCAGGGGCTATACCAGCCATAGATCATTGTTGGTTTAAATGCAAGCGAGACCGAGAGAATCAGATGTACTATACATATATACACACACGCATACATACATACATACATACATACATACATACATACATACATACATACATACATATGTACGTACAGGCACACACACAGACAGACACACACACACACATATATGTGACGGGCTTTTTTTTTTCAGCTTCTGTCTACCAAATCCACTCAGAAGGCTTCGGTCGGCCCGAGGCTATGGCAGAAAACATTTCCCCAAGGTGCCACGCAGTGGAACTGAACCCTGTTTGTACTTCTACAACATACAGTAATCCCTAGCCATATCGCGGTTCATCTATCGCGGTTCATCTATCGCGGTTCATCTATCGCGGTTCATCTACCGCGATTCATCTATCGCGGTTCATCTATCGCGGTTCATCTATCGCGGTTCATCTATCGCGGTCCATCTATCGCGGTTCACCTATCGCGGTTTATTATTTAAGCTTACGTCGATTCCTCCGTGGTGTTGTTTTGCATACATAATAAAATAAATATACAAATTATAAAACAATAATCATAAATATACAGTACAGCACCGTTTCTACTTCGCGGATTTTCACTTATCGCGGGGTGGAACGTAACATTCGCGATAGTCGAGGGATTACTCTCTCTCTCTTTATCGCCTATCACACACATACATAAACATAGATTCATACATACATACATACATACATACATGCACACAAAAGTGTACGATCAAACTACATGATAAGGTAAATCATTTAGGAATTAATCTATCAAGGAATCAAGTTGATGTTTGGATTCCAGATTTAGTTCTTGGCACCAATACCGGTTGACAGCATTAAGTGACAACACTTGAAGGAAGGTTGAAAGAAACTCTTGTTTCCCGGCAACTGTCTATGTTCATATCTCTAAAACCGTTCTGACTAAAGTGCTTAT
>NC_142934.1:9403946-9433946 GCF_046866305.1 Octopus bimaculoides | reverse complement strand
GCGTGTGTGTGTGTGTGTGTGTGTGTGTGTGTGTGTGTGTGTGTGTGTTTGTGTTAATAAACTCTAGTATTGCTCCGAACAAAATACTTCCTTGTGGATAACAAAAACCCGATGCGTGTTTAACAAACCCGAATCTAGATTTAAAACCTAAACTCTTACCTTTCCTCTGTTTTTCAAAATATCAATTAATTTTTTGGAGTTAGCCCCCTTGTATTTCCGTTTTTTCCCCCTTCTTATTTTGACCTCTCCATTGCATAATTTTTTCAACTGGCTGTATTCATTCTGTCACCTTACTGTAGTGTATTCAATAGGAAACGATTGTGACGGCATATACAAGAGTAAATATTCCTATGAGCAAGTTACCCAAATAGTCACATCATCTCACTGTTACTATTTGGATAACTTGCTCATAGGAGCACCTACTCTCGTATTGTACGTAGTTCAGCACAGACGCATATATACAAGGAGTTCCTGAAAAGCTGGTGGCTTTAAGGGTATCACGAAAAGCCTGGTTGAAGGTCCAACTTTCCGAGTTCTTTTACAAGGCTTAGAAAAACTGAAGGTGTGTGTGTGTGTAAGTATGTATATATATATATATATATATATATATATATATATATATATATATATATGTGTGTGTGTATATATATATATGTGTGCATATGTATGTATGTATGTACGTATGTATGCATGTATGTATGTATAAAACACTTTCATGAACAAGGAAATGAGTCTAAACTTGGTCAGTGGGTCTCTCATCATCTAATTGTATCTCAGTTGAAGCAAAGAGTTGCCATCCGCTCGTCATCCGAGATTACACTCGCAACCGATCTTTTCCTGAGTAGAATCATCACAGGTAATGAAAAATGGGTTCTTGATAATCATATCCAATGGTAACGACGATGGCTAGCACCCAATGCAAAAGAAGAGTCCATCCCGAAACCGAAGCTGCACCCGAAAAATGTTACACTGTGTCTATTAGTATATAAAGGATGCTGTCGACCATGATGCTTTGAACTAAAACGAAACAGTTGATGCGAAACATTGTCGTCAATTAGAAACATTGCACAAAAATTTGGAGAAAGGCAGCCGGAATTGGTCAATCGTAAAGAGATGTTTCCCTTAAACAATAATGCATTGTCACATATTGCCTTAAGTAACTCAGGAAAAGATAATGGCATGAAATATACTCTTTACTCTTTTACTTGTTTCAGTCATTTGACTGTGGCCATGCTGGAGCACCGCCTTTAGTCGAGAAAATTGACCCCAGGACTTATTCTTTGGATGCCTAGTACTTATTCTATCGGTCTCTTTTGCCGAACCGCTAAGTTACGGGGACGTAAACACACCACCATCGGTTGTCAAGCGATGTTGGGGGAGGGGCAAACACAGACACACAAACACATACACACACACATATATATATACATATATACGACAGGCTTCTTTCAGTTTCCGTCTACCAAATCCACTCACAAGGCCTTGGTCGGCCGGAGGCTATAGTAGAAGACACTTGCCCAAGGTGCCACGCAGTGGGAATGAACCCGGAACCATGTGGCTGGTAAGCAAGCTACTTACCACACAGCCTCTCCTGCAACTATGGGAGTCTTTCCTCATTTTCCTTTGTCCTGATTGGTCTCAGTTTGACTATTATCTTTTCGTAACATTGCAATATTGTTTGGAGGGAAAATGTCCGTCTTTACGTTCTGAATTCAAATTCCGCCGAGTTCAACTTTGCCTTTCATCCTTTCGGGGGTCGATGAAATAAGTACCAGTTGTGCACTGGGGTCGATGTAATCGATTAGCCCGTTCCCCCCTCCCCCCAAATACCAGGCCCTGTGCTTATAGAAGAAAGGATTATTTAGAAGGAAAAATGTTTATCAATTGTTAAGAAATTGCTTAAAACTTGAAAAAAATGTTATGTTTGAGGTGTCAAAAATTTGTCAAATATATGGGACAATGTTATAAAAAAATCATGGGAAATAATTGTGTGTGTGTGTGTGTGTGTGTGTGTTTGCGGGCGCCCGTGTAAAGTTTGCCTTAAACGTATTTCACAGCCACACGTAAGCTGGATCCGGTTTGCACAGATTGGCGCGAACTGATTATTAAAATCTTTTGTGAAAATGTGACCCAGTCGCTAACTCAAGCTGGATGCCAAAGAGAAACGTAATTGGATAAGTTATGGTGGCAATCACGCCACCAAGTCAAATGACCTCGTCTATTCGTGATGGCAATTCAATTGACCAAGAATGCTATATCACTGTGTTTGCTGCGTAATTGTTTCTCTTTTGATATTGAGGTCGGAGTAATGGCTTATTTTCTATGCTGCGATTAAGGATGAGTACACGAATTTGTATGCTTATCTGTATATATCATGAAGAGAGAAAACTCCGAATGACCTGTCCTTGTTTTCTTTCTATCTTCTATCTGGATGTTTTGTCCCTCTCTTGTATCACCTAACTGTCTGGATGTTTTGCGTTCTTGTCCCATTCTGTATTATTTATATATATTTACCTCCCTGTTCTCCCTTCTGACCCCACTCCCTAATAATACCTTTCTCCTTAACTGTGTCCTTGTTTTTTTTTTTTGTTTTTTTTTAGGGGTATATCCAACATTCTGCTCAACTTTCTGACTCTTCATCGGTTGGCCTTGCCTTTTTGGTTTGTCATTTATTCCAACAACCTCACTGCTTTGTTACCATCTCCCCTCAAAATTAATACCCCAACCTCAGTTTTTCTCACTCATTCTTTCATATCCAGACGATGAACTAAGGACGATAAAATGTTACATTTTAAACTCCTTGCAGCAAATGAATTTGCCCAACCCTCTGCACTTCATATTGACCCGACTTTGGCAAATTCCTCACAGTCTGAATTTTGCCTTATTTTAACTTAATGTAATTAAACTTGTATAATGAAATATCATAAAAATGAGTGATTAGTTATCCAGTAAAATTAGTTATCAGTAAAATATTCAGTTATCCAATAAAATTATTAGTTATCCAATAAAATGAGTGGTTATCCAATAAAGTGATAAAGCCAGGAGCTAATAATTGTAATTACACAAATGGCAAAATATCTGAAAATATGTTTTAAGGTGCAATGGAATCTTTTTTTTTTTTATGATTCAGAAAATTTTAATGTATGGATCGATCTTTCGAAATGAGAAGCAAACACGATATTTTTCATAATCAATGCTATATGATTGGTTGTTAGAAACGGATCATTTAGCCGATCTCATTGGGCGAATAAATAACGTTTTGGGCATCATTAAAACGAAAGAAAATCTTTTAAAATAAAACATCTTCGTATTTCTTCCGAACCAAACGATAAAGGTACTATGTGTCCGGATGTGAACTGGCGAAATAAAGTTCACCAAGCTTCCTTGCAATAAATAAATAAATAAGAAATGAAAGAACATTTCAAATCAAATTCGTCAAACATTTCAAATCAAATTCGTCAAAAATTTCAAATCAAATTCGTCAAACATTTCAAATCAAATTCGTCAAACATTTCAAATCAAATTCGTCAAACATTTCAAATCAAATTCGTCAAACATTTCAAATCAAATTCGTCAAACATTTCAAATCAAATTCGTCAAACATTTCAAATCAAATTCGTCAAACATTTAAAATCAAATTCGTCAAACATTTCAAATCAAACTCGTCAAACATTTTAAATCAAATTCGTCAAACATTTCAAATCAAATTCGTCAAACATTTTAAATCAAATTCGTCAAACATTTCAAATCAAATTCGTCAAACATTTCAAATCAAATTCGTCAAACATTTCAAATCAAATTCGTCAAACATTTCAAATCAAATTCGTCAAACATTTCAAATCAAATTCGTCAAACATTTCAAATCAAATTCGTCAAACATTTTAAATCAAATTCGTCAAACATTTTAAATCAAATTCGTCAAACATTTCAAATCAAATTCGTCAAACATTTCAAATCAAATTCGTCAAACATTTTAAATCAAATTCGTCAAACATTTCAAATCAAATTCGTCAAACATTTAAAATCAAATTCGTCAAACATTTCAAATCAAATTCGTCAAACATTTCAAATCAAATTCGTCAAACATTTCAAATCAAATTCGTCAAACATTTCAAATCAAATTCGTCAAACATTTCAAATCAAATTCGTCAAACATTTAAAATCAAATTCGTCAAACATTTTAAATCAAATTCGTCAAACATTTTAAATCAAATTCGTCAAACATTTCAAATCAAATTCGTCAAAGATTTTAAATCAAATTCGTCAAACATTTCAAATCAAATTCGTCAAACATTTTAAATCAAATTCGTCAAACATTTTAAATCAAATTCGTCAAACATTTCAAATCAAATTCGTCAAACATTTCAAATCAAATTCGTCAAACATTTCAAATCAAATTCGTCAAACATTTTAAATCAAATTCGTCAAACATTTTAAATCAAATTCGTCAAACATTTCAAATCAAATTCGTCAAACATTTCAAATCAAATTCGTCAAACATTTTAAATCAAATTCGTCAAACATTTTAAATCAAATTCGTCAAACATTTAAAATCAAATTCGTCAAACATTTCAAATCAAATTCGTCAAAAATTTTAAATCAAATTCGTCAAACATTTCAAATCAAATTCGTCAAACATTTTAAATCAAATTCGTCAAACATTTTAAATCAAATTCGTCAAACATTTCAAATCAAATTCGTCAAACATTTCAAATCAAATTCGTCAAACATTTTAAATCAAATTCGTCAAACATTTTAAATCAAATTCGTCAAACATTTAAAATCAAATTCGTCAAACATTTCAAATCAAATTCGTCAAAAATTTTAAATCAAATTCGTCAAAAATTTTAAATCAAATTCGTCAAACATTTTAAATCAAATTCGTCAAATATTTTAAATCAAATTCGTCAAACATTTTAAATCAAATTCGTTGCAAATGAATCGTAAAAGGAAATCTTTATTACAGCTGTAGATAGATTTAATGCAAAATATATTGAACTAATCAGTGAAATTCTTAATATGGTTTATATCTCAGTGAACAGAAATCGACTGTTGCTGTCATAAAGAACCAAATAGTCTCAGAAAAAAATGCTTGCATCGATGATTATCAGTGGCTCTCGAGACGGAACCTATTACCGAATCGACAAAAGATGCAATTTGTTTTAGTAAAATTATCGAAAACGAATGAAAAATATATCAGCAAGTCAGATGGTGAACCGACAGAATCGTTAGCACGCCGGATAAGATATTTAGCGGCATTTCATCCGTTTTTGCGTTCTGAGCTCAAATTCCACCGAAGTCGTGACTTTGCCTTTCATCCTTTCGGAGTCGACAAAATAATTACCAGCTGAGTAGAGAGATCGATGTTATTGACTTGCCCCTCCCCCCAAAAACTGCTGGTCTTATGCCAAAAATTAAAACCATTATTAATACAATGCGCAAGGCGGTGAAGCTGACAAAATCGTTAGCACGCCGGGCGAAATGCTTTGCGGTATTTTGTCTGCCGTTAAGTTCTGAGTTCAAATTCCGCCGAGGTCGACTTTGCCTTTTATCCTTTCGGGGTCGATAAATTAAGTACCAGTTACGCACTGGGGTTGATGTAATCGACTTAATCCCTTTGTCTGTCCTTGTTTGTCCCCTCTATGTTTAGCCCCTTGTGGGCAATAAAGAAATAAGAAACGTTAGCACGCCGGACAAAATATTTAGCGGCATTTCATCCTTCTTAACGTTCGGAGCTCAAATCCCGCCGAGGCCGACTGTTATCGACCTCGCAAGGGTAAAAGGCAAAGTCGATCCCGGCAGCATTCGAACTCAAAACGTAAAGATGGAAGAAATGCCACTCAGCTCTTTTCGCGGTGCGGTAACGATACTGCCGACTCACCACCCTAGAGAATAGGAAAATAAAAAAAAAAATAAAAAAATTAATAATCTGTTACGACGAATGTTAAATGATGCAGAGTTTGAGAACATATTTAATGAAACATTTGATTGCATTTTATTCTGACGGAACGAATATGAATGCTTGGACGAAAAGCTGGAGTTATTTGAAGATTAATTCACGAATTCACAGACAGTAAAATGTGTGACATTATTTGAGTCGTCGATTACATGTTTTAGATGATGCTATTTATAAAATTGTAATGTTATAATCAGTCCAAATATGCTTGAGGCACGTTCGAACTGGAAACAAGTTACTCACTGCGTTTTGTCACGGAAAATATATCCCGTCTGTTGACAGATGGTATGTATACACCTAGATCAACTCATAGCGCCACCTACCCAGACTGTGAGATACTAGCATTTCTGACTGATAATGGCATTACAGTTTTACTTATCACTGCTTTGCGCACCCCTCTGTAATTTACTTACGGTGAGCCGCCCTAGAGTATGAGAGAGTCAATCTCTTCAATGAGCTTGTAGCGCCGCCCGCCTGGTACTGTGACCGAAGAGGAGATAACTACTCCGAAATGCTATCCCGTTTGTTGACAAATGGTGTGTAGATCACACACCATTTGTCAACAAACGGGATATATTTCCCGTGACACACGCAGTAACTTGTTCTCCAGTTGGAACGTGCCTCAAGCGTATTCGTACTGATAATAACATTACAATTTTACTTATCACTGCTTAAACCTCCCCCTCTGTAAATGCTATTAATAAAAGTACTGAAAAAGGCCATTTGAAAAGGATTGTTTCGTATAAGATTTATACATCTTCATTAGTTTAATAAAAGTCATCTGTTGTTTTTAAAGAACGCTGCATAGTTACATAAGGAAATAGTTAAATAATTCCTGGTTTGGGTCACGATGAGCTTCTCGTTTCCTTAAATCTTCTAAAGTGATAAGAACAGCTTATTTATATTTTTCTCCGTGGCTGTGTGGTAAGAAGCTTGCTTCCCAACCATATTGTTCTGGGTTCAGTCTCACCGCGAGGCAGCTTAGGCAGCTGTCTCCTACTATAGCCTAGGGCCGACCAAAGCCTTGTGAGTGGATTTTGTAGACGGAAACTGAAAGAATCCCGTCGTATATATGTGTGTGTGTTTGTGTGTGTGTGTCTGTTTACGACCGATAGAATAAGTACTAGTCTTACAAAGAATAAGCCCTGGAGTCGATATTTCTTGGACTAAATGCGGTGCTTCAGCATGGCCACAGTAAAATAATTGAAACAAGTATATATATATATATATATATATATATATTTGACAGAAACCACATTTGCACTTTCGGCAAATGTATTCTACTTTAATCCCGGACTGCCGATTAATGTCGTGTGAGTGAATTTGGTAGAGAGGCTCAGATCCGGGAGTTCCAAGATTTTGAGGAGTGCGGAGCCAACCCTTAGATACTAATCTTTCCAGCTCTACTCTGACCCGGAATAATATCACCTGTGAAGGTCTCAACTGCGGGTTAACTAGCATATGTGATGGCAATCTATCTGAGCGCGGAAACTCAGAAACATTGTTGGTTGGTGTCAGAGTACGCAGCAATACCACCGTGGGTGAGAGACCTGTAGCTATTGTCATAGCATCCTTCTAGGAGTGGGACATTCCGATGAAAAACCTATGGTTTCATTCGATTATTTGTCATCTCGCTTCGACCTGTAACTTGGTATTAATTGCGTAAACAAGTTGTTTATGAGTTTATCACTATAATCTAATGACGTACAGACGTCTCTTTATGGTGACCTAATTTGTCATTTCGTTTGCTGAAAGTCCTATAATTATGGAAAAATGGCGACGTATGCAGACTTAACCAGTTGGATCTACACTGTGAGTTTCAACTTTCGTCTATCACCTATGCTTCAAACCATGCAGATCTGCATCAGAACTGAATAGACCTCGTGGACGGGAAGCCAGAAATGCTACTGACAACGACAAAGCACGAGGAGGCGGCAACAATCACCACACACACACACACACACACACACACACGCATGCATGCATGCACCCACACACACACATATATATATATTAGACAAAAAGAGATAACAAAGCTAAGGTTGTGAGGAGTTTTAGGATGTTTATAAGGAAAGAGATATAGATATAGTCTTACAGCTGTTTCTGGGATATTATGGATATCCCTTCATGAAAGACGATGTGAGATGGTTAAATAAAGGTAAATGTTTGAGCTCGAAATAAGGAATTATTGTGGAAAAGGAGGAGATAGGGAATATAGAGGGAAATAAGAGAATGAAAGATGAAATAAAAATATAAAATATTGTAGTTGCAGTTCCATTATTCGAGGAAAGTGGTGAATAGAAGTGGTGAAAAAAGTTTCCTGTACATGGTATGTAAGTTCCAGTAGTAGTTCATGTTTAGTCATTTCTTAGTATGGAGCCGTGGATTCTGTGTTGCTCATTCGAAGGGGTTTTGTGGTGTGAATCAAAATTTGAGAATGTATTGGTAGTATTTGTGGATAGATGGTGGGGAGAGATGTGTATGATTAGAATGAGGAGATAGGTGAAAATGAAGACAGGAAGAGAAAATGAGAGACAGAGAGAGAGAAAAAAGTGAAAAAAAAGAGCTCTGACCCGGAATAATATCACTTGTGAAGGTCTCAGCTACGGGTTAACTAGCATATGTGATGACAATCTATCTGAGCAAGGAAACTTAGAAACATTGTTGATTGGTGTCAGAGTACGCAGCAATACCACCGTGGGTGAGAGACCCGTAGCTATTGTCACAGCATTTACTTTAGAATATTTTTTTAAATATGCCAAAAACTTTAGAATATTTTTTTAACATGCCAAAAATTTTTTTGTAACGGCATTCACTTGAAAATAATTTTTAAAAAAATTTAAATATACATACTTACTGTACAAACATACATTTTTGAAATCACATTTACTTTAAAATATTTCTAAAGGATTAAAATATTATGTTTAACAAAAGCGAAAATAGAAATTGTAAAAAAAAAAAAAATCGTATTTTTTGGTTGTCAACTCACTGTCTAATAGAAAGATAACGGTTTCTTCCCTTTCAGGATGAAGATTTTTTTTCAGAACATTTTCCCATTAGGCGCCAGTATGGCCGAGTAGCATTGCAATCAAGCAAGCAAGACTGAAACTGACTTTTAATGTATTATAGATAAACATGCTCATACAAGAACCTCATTAGACTCCTCACTCGTATTATTATCGAACCGAAAGTTTAACTACGGTCCTTTCATAGTACTTACATAGCCTTACCTGCCACCTTGGGACTTCTGGATATCAATGTCTCTCTCTCATATATATATATATATATATATATATATATATATATATATATATATATATATATATATATATATATATATATATACATATATATATATATATATATATATATATATATATATATATATATACATATATATATATATATACATATATATATACATATATACATATATATATACATATATATATGCATACACACACACACACACACATGCTCCAGCATGGCTGTAGTCAAATGACTGAACCAAGTAATAGAAAAGAATAAAAGAATGTGTGTGTGTGTTTATGTGCTTTTGTGTCTGCATTTGTCACCCCCACCAGTGTTCGACAACCGATGCTGGTTTGTTTAGGTCTCTGTAACGAAGCAGTTCGATAAAAGAGAATGGCAGAATAAGTACTAGATTTAAAAAGAGAGTGAACATAAAACCCTTCAGGGCGGTGCCCCAGTATGGCCGAAGCTCAATGATTGAATCTAGTAGAAAACAAAACAGAAACAAAATACTTATAACAGATTTGACGTAAGCGACCGCCATTTTGGATGAACAAAATACTCAACAAGGAAGATAGTTGCATTTTTGTAAAGATAATAATCAACAAACGTACAATTATTTGTTTTTCTATGATTAAAAAATAGTTTTGCATCGCATGAAAATATAATTAATGAACTAGCACAAAGTGATGCTTACAAATACATGGAGTTTGGAGAAAACGAAACTTTTTAATGACTACCACAAGAAGAAAAGTTATTTCTTCTTTTAGAATAACTTTGAAAGCTGGGCAAACGGAGAGGAGTTATAAGCAGCTGAAATCTTCAAGCGGTTTAAATACACAAGTCTCAGATATCCAAGTGGCTGAAAAGTGTCATCAGAAGGGCATCTAAGAATCAAGACCTGGGTGCGGCTCGGCCCCCTTAGTGTGTGAAAAGTTAAGGGCTGAAACAATTGAGGTGGACTTCTTCTCTGAAGGCCTGCTGTTTAAGCTCCCTTGAGAGTTTCTTGCCACTGAAGATAGGATTATCAAGTGAAATAATAAATGACATTAAAAATGGAAGTACTGGTAAAATACGCCTAAAGTTATGGAATTGGTTTGTGCTTTATACCCCCACTTGGTGGAATATTAAAGACGTCTTCTTTAAGATTCCAGGGGAATCTTAAAGAAGAAAAGCTGTGCAAATTGGAGAGAGACCAGTTTAAAGGATTTTCTTGAGTTTGAAGAAAATAGTTTTCAATTGAAACATTTTACTGCTGTAGGGACAATATGGAAAGGGAAAAAAATAAACTATGAATATAATTGCATGAAGTTCTCCTGACGAAAGAAAAATGCGTCACTAAACAGCCTGGATTGTACTATGCAGTGACATCCAGTTTAGAGATTGGTGTAGCTTTCTACTTAATTTTGGTTTTTAGTGCCCCAGAAGCTTCCATGTGTGTGTGTGTTTGTGTGCATTCAACCCTCCACCCCATATATATATATATATATATATATATATATATATATATATATATATATATATATATATATATATATATATATATATATATATTTTTAAAATTATAATACAGGGTATCTAAGAGATACCGCCACGCTGAAAAATAGCAGTCAAATTCTGACTCTAAAACCACAATAAATGTCCACATAGTACAAGGAGCGAAGACGAAGACAAAATAAACCAGTAAAAATGTGAACATTTATTGTGGTTTTAGAGTCAGAATTTGACTGCCATTTTTCAGCGTGGCGGTATCTCTTAGATACCCTGTATTATAATAATTTTAAATAATTATTACCTTTGATGGTTTTTATTCCCATGCTGGCCACTTGATAAGATCAATATTTTAAATATCGATCTTATCCTTATTTATATAAATATATATATATATATATATATATATATATATATATATATATATATATATATATATATGTTCTTGTTTCTCATTGTGTTTAACGTTTTTTGTGATGTCCTGTATCCATATATGCATGTATGTATACATATAGATGTAGGTATGTACATATATGTATGGATATATGCATATATTTATATATTATTTATGTTAGCTTATATATATATAAGCTAATGAATAAATAACAGACGATGGGTAAATATCAGGTGGTGCTTACACGTTAATTCAATCCAACATATCATTTAAGTACCCGATTCTCTTTTCGCGTGCGCGTATGTGTGTATGTGTGTATGTGTGTGTGTGTGTGTGTGTGTGTGTGTGTGTGTGTGTGTGTGTGTGTATATGTGTGTGTCTACGTGCTTCTCATTTGTATAGTTAATTCGTGTATTGTGTGCATAATAAACTTAATATGTGTAGTAATGTTATTCAAGGAATGCTCTGGTGAGCACCACCACCTTCCCCACCACCTTCACCACTCCTCTTCCTCCCCTTCCTCTTACTACTAGTATTGGAGAGTACACCGATCAAGTTTGCCTTTATATTTGTGAACGGCTGACTTTGGGGGGGGGGGGGGCGTGATTTGAAACACCTGTCGCCTTAGCCAGGTGGTCACCCGTTCCACTTCACTGATTTTGGTTTTCCCTTTTATTTCTTTATTTTTTATTATATCTTGGTCTATTTATTTGTTTGTTTACACATGCATTTTATTACGTTTCTGCCTAGTTTTGAAAATGTGCGCCTTTAAAAAGAAAAAAAAAAAGTTACAAAAAAAAAAAACAGAAAAAAATTTAAGCCACGCCGTCGGGTCATTAATGTGTCAAGCTCATTACCAACTATCAAAAAAAATTTTAAAAACTGCTACCACTACCGCGGCGCCACCACTGCTGCCACCACCACCACCACCATCACCACTACCACCACCACCACCACCACCGCCGCCACCACTGCTGCCAACTACCACAATCGCTGCTGCTACCACTGCCGCAGCCACCACTGCCGACCTTACCACCACTGCCGACCTTACCACCATGCCGCCTCCACCACTGTCACCACTACAGCCACCACCACCACCACTGGCCCCACCGCCGTCCCCACTACCGCCCTTACCACTGCCACCAACACTGCCGCTTCCACCACTGTCACTGGCACCACCACCACCACCACCACCACCACCGCCTGCGCCGCCACCACCACCACCACCGCCGCCGCCGCTGCCGCTGCTGCTGACACGACCACTTTCCGCCTTGCCCTAATCTTCTTCCTAGTCGCCACCGATGCCGTTGTCATCGTCATCACGGTCACGATCATTAAATTTTCGTTAATGGCTGACAAGGCTGAGTGTTTTTTTTTTTCTTTTTTTTTTCAGTCAGGCGGTAAAAATTAACATTTGACATCTTTGCACCATAATATTTAAATAAGTTATTCATTATCTTACGGGTGAGAGTTCAAATCAGAACAAAATCAACTTCACCTTTCGTCCCTCTACGCCTGGTCATACTGGGTGTTGATTTTTTCTTTCTCCGTTTTTCCCTTCTTTGAACTTTCCTTGTTTCCGACGAAGGGCTCCGCCCGAGACGTCATACTCTCTCTCTTTTCCTTTCCCGAGCGTCTATTAACACTATCCGTATCACGTCCTCACGTTGTTGTTTTTTGTTATTGCTTTTTGTCTTTTCTTTGAACTTATATATATATATATATATATATATATATATTTATATATGCACACACACACACACACACACGCACACACACACACACACTCACACACACACACACACACACACACACACACAGTTCAAATTTATAGAAAAACAAATACGAAGACAGGTGTAGGAAGAAGCAAGTGTACAACCTTGGCCAAAAGTATTAGGCCATCCCAATGTTTTGGGGTTCTGCTATCTCGATGTTAATGAAACTCGTGCACATGGTAGATTATGGTATATTTCACAATATACATTAGTTTTAATATCTGGTTGACCCTTCTTTAGCATCAATTACCACTTTTTTACGGTGAGGCATTGAATCAGCAAGTTTCTTGCAAGTGCTGGGCGCAATTTTACTCCATTCTTCTCTCAACATTTGGTACGAATGCTCTTTAGTTTTAATTGTTCTGTTCGTGATAGCTTCACCAAGACTTACCCATTGGTGTTCGATCGGATTTAGATCGGGACTTTGAGCTGGCCAGTCCATGAGACCCTGTGTCTCAAACCATTGACGAGTATTCTTTGCTGTATGGCATGGAACGTTGTCCCGTTGAAAGATAACACTGTTTCCTGATACTCCTGGATGCAATTTAGCACTTGATCGCTCTAAAACATCCGATAACATAGAAACATAGAAACAATGGAGACATATAGAGAAACTCCATCAAAAACTAGCTCGTCTTTCAAACCCTCTAACTTTCCTGTGTAGATGTAGAGACTCAAAGCTAATACCACCTGCCCTGAATATAATGACACCATTAGGAATGAGAAGCCAGGTTCGAAATTTCCCCAAGGCACCTGATGCAGGCTGGAGGGTATATCAGACGAAACGTTGTGTTAACAACAAACAAGATGAGGACAAATATCCGTCAAATGTAAATAATGTAAATAATGTACATGTACATAATTCCTCATCTCTTAAATATAGAAATATGAGCATGTCTAGATATTTGCATGAGAATACATACATAAAGCAAAACATACAAATCTGCACTTATACATACATACAAACGAAAATACCCTGTTGTTGATATTGAAATTCCAGTGAAGGAGCCTTGAATCTAGGTTAGAAACCAGTTCTTTCTCTATTGGCAAGAAATCTTGGAATAAAACTAAACAATGACATAAATACATACGTACGTAGATGATGGCTGTCAACTCGTAGATGAATATGGACTATGACTAGCAAATTATCTTACTCTAGATATTAAGGAAAATGGCTGTCAGCAATGCCAGTGCTGGAATTCAAAGTCTGTAACAGCTTACACAACACCGCTAAGACTCCAGAAACAAGTAAGAGCAAGATCTCCGGCTTCAAAATGAAGCGGGTGTTATTTAGGAATTTCCTTCTTCTAAAGAAATGTCTTAACAAAGACGCGGAGGTCTCACTGTCAGTTGCTGGATGGCCGTTGACTTTACTGATTTCGTCCGCCTTTGATAGGTTTTTATTCTTCATTCTGCAGGGCTTGCAACAAAAACCACCCCGCTCACCAAGCTGGGTGGGTGGTTTAATCGCCGAAGGCTCAACCACGCGGTTTTGTACAGGCTTACATGTTACCAGTAGCATTGAAAGTACCCTAACATAACATATATACACACATACATACTTACATACATACATACATACATACATACATACATGCATACATACACACATACATACATACATACATACATGCATACATGCATACATACATACATGCATACATGCATACATGCATACATACATACATACATACATACATGCATACATACATGCATACATACATACATACATACATACATACATACATACATACATGCATACATACATGCATACATGCATACATACATACATACATACATACATGCATACATACATACATACATACATACATACATACATGCATACATGCATACATACATACATACATACATACATGCATACATGCATACATACATACATACATGCATACATGCATACATACATACATACATACATACATGCATACATGCATACATACATACATACATACATACATACATGCATACATACATACATACATACATACATGCATACATGCATACATACATACATACATACATACATACATGCATACATGCATACATACATACATACATACATACATACATGCATACATGCATACATACATGCATACATACATACATGCATACATACATACATACATACATACATACATGCATGCATACATACATACATACATACATACATACATGCATACATGCATACATACATACATACATACATACATACATACATGCATACATGCATACATACATACATACATACATACATACGTACATACATACATACATACATGCATACATGCATACATACATACATACATACATACATGCATACATACATACATACATACATACATGCATACATGCATACATACATACATGCATACATACATACATACATACATACATACATGCATACATGCATACATACATACATACATACATGCATACATGCATACATACATACATGCATACATACATGCATACATGCATACATACATACATACATGCATACATGCATACATACATACATACATACATACATGCATACATGCATACATACATGCATACATACATGCATACATACACACATACATACATACATACATACATGCATACATGCATACATACATACATACATACATACATACATACATGCATACATACATACATACATACATACATACATGCATACATACATACATGCATACATACATACATGCATACATACATACATACATACATACATACATACATACATACATACATGCATACATACACACATACATACATACATACATACATACATGCATACATGCATACATACATACATGCATACATGCATACATACATACATACATGCATACATACATACATACATACATACATACATACATGCATACATACATACATACATACATGCATACATGCATACATACATACATACATACATACATACATGCATACATACATACATACATACATACATACATACATGCATACATGCATACATACATACATACATACATGCATACATGCATACATACATACATGCATACATACATGCATACATGCATACATACATACATACATGCATACATGCATACATACATACATACATACATACATGCATACATGCATACATACATGCATACATACATGCATACATACACACATACATACATACATACATACATACATGCATACATACATACATACATACATACATGCATACATACATACATACATACATACATACATACATGCATACATACATACATGCATACATACATACATGCATACATACATACATACATACATACATACATACATACATGCATACATACACACATACATACATACATACATACATACATGCATACATGCATACATACATACATGCATACATGCATACATACATACATACATGCATACATACATACATACATACATACATACATACATGCATACATACATACATACATACATGCATACATGCATACATACATACATACATACATACATGCATACATACACACATACATACATACATACATACATACATACATGCATACATACATACATACATACATACATACATGCATGCATACATACATGCATACATACATACATACATACATACATACATACATACATGCATACATACATACATACATACATACATGCATGCATACATACATGCATACATACATACATACATACATACATACATACATGAAGAGACATGTTCATGCACAACTCAAGCGCAGGTACATACACTTATATATATATATGCACCCACTAACTCAACCACATTTTTACGAACACCGGGAACTTTCTTGACTCAAAAGGTTTCGTCACTTTTTCGCAAATGGCTTCAACTTCTTTAAGAAAAAAAGCTTAAATCTCAAAGAAACACATAAGCACGCAAGCAGGCACACACACATAAACACACGCACACAAACACACACAGATATACACAAACACACACATACATATATACATACAGGGATGGGTAAAAGTAGGTACAAGTTGCTTAATATGAGTGAAAGTCTACAAGTTGGCGAGCTGGCAGAATCGTTAGCATGCAGGTTAAAATGCTTCGCGGCATTTCGTCCGTCGTTATGTTCTGAGTTCAAATTCCGCTGACGTCAACATTACCTTTTATCCTTTCGGGGTCAATGTAATAAGTACCAATTGAGTACCGAGGTCGATGTAATCGACTTGGCTCATTCCCCAGAAATTGCTGGCTTTGTGCCAAAGTTTGAAACGAATGTGAGTGGAATTCTTATTCTAGAAAAGAAATAGAAAAATGAAAAGAACATTCCACTCATATTAAGCAACTGTGTACCTGCTTTTAATGGAGGCACATGGTCTAGTGGTTAGAGCAGCGGACTAAGCGGTCGAAGGATCGCGGGTTCGAATCTCAGACCAGGTGATGTGTGTGTTTATGAGCGAAACACCTAAGCGGCTCCGACAGAAGGTAATGGCGAACTTCTGCTGACATTTCGCCACAACTTTCTCTCACTCTTTCTTCTTGCATCTAGTAGCTCACCTACGTGGGGGAACCTATACGCCATTGAAACCGGGAAACCGGCCCTTATGTGCCAAGCATGGTTCAAGAAGGAACAAACAACATACCAACTTTTGCCCACCTCTGTATTTATGCATGCTTACGTACAAACACATACAGCCTTACATATATGCACGTATGTTCATTCATATACATGTATGCATACATATTTTCACTGACATATATTTCAAAATCAGCCAACTATTAACATGGGTAGCTAATTAGTTTTCGACTGTGTTTAACTACCTAAGCATGTTTTCGACTATAACCTAGAATTTATGACGTCAAGAACGAGCAAAGTGTATTTTCTTTTATATCCGCTTCGCTTGTTTATCTGTAAATATGCGTTCAACATTCAAGTTCTATGCCAACAACGAATTAATTAAATTAGATTAATTTTAATTCAATTTAATGGTCTCAGCTTATAGATCCGCCAACAGGGTTCATGATGTATGGCCTGTACGATTAAGGCGTTAAATACTATGTATAATATTTCATTATCTAATCGAAATGACAGCATGTTTTAGTTTTAAATCGTTTGGACCAGCAATTGTCGAACGATCTTTTGTTGTTCAGGGTCTGCGGTCACAAAATGACGTTTTACAAACATCCTTTCACTCCTTGTTTTGCAGTCGCACGCATGGCTGCGGTTTAGAGGTTCGCTTTGAAACCATCTGGTTACGGGTTCAGTCCTACTGCGAGGCAACGGTTCCAGGCCGGAATTTGGTTGACGGAAACTGTGGAAGCTCGTCGCACATGAAGTGTTAAAAACACTTATGGTATGCAAATTACTAATTCCAGGTCTCTGTAGCGGCTGGATTTGATAAATGCGTAAACAGTTTGGTTGCTTATTTCTCTGCTCAGAACCCAATAAGATTCGAAAATCCTTTAGGGATCGATAAATAAAGTATCAGTCAAGGACGGTGAATTGATGGAACTGATTGAGCATTTGATGTGTGTCCTTGTTATATCTGTGGTGGCATTTTATGTTCATACGGCGAAGTCTGAGAAGACATTGGTGCTAAACCGTATTATCAAATTCATCATCATCGTCATATCATCATTATCATCATCAAATTCCTCCTCCTCCTCCTCCTCCTCCTCATCATCATCACCATCATCATCATCAACCTCTGAACATTACTGTCTCGAGTCCCAGGATTCAAAGAACCGGTTATCCAGCTTCCATAGCGTGTAAGTAACCAGAATAATAACATCCGCCCCCCCCCCGCCTCAACGGGACACCAGTCCGTCACAGGGTTACTCCTTTACAACTGACGGGAACGTGTCAATATGAAATGAAGTGTTTTGCTCAAGAACACAACGCACCACCAGGTCTGCGAATCGAACCCACGATCTTGCGACGGTGAGTGCAACACTCTAACCACTAAGCCACACGCCCTCACTAAACTGTGTCGGTCGTTGTCTCTATCTTGGATAACGTTGGTAGCGTGGAGAGGTGGGTGTCTTTTACGTATGAACAACTACTGGTCTTCCATTAAAAATAAAAATTTATCCAAGCTTGAATCATGGAGTAGAGGAGAATTTTCCCAAATACAGATCCATAGTCTTACGAGACTTACGGAAGCCCCCAACTAAATCGAGATTTATATGAGATATATTTCAGATCTGCGCCTAAGTACCTTCGCCTTGTAGAAAGACTGAAGCAATTCCGTAATATTCGGCACCAGGAACCTGATCCAAACCCCTAAAATTTAATTAACAAGTTAAACCAATAATTAAATACAAATTCATTCTAATCCTTTTCTAATTAATTTGAAGACAAGCCGACTGATATTATATTTAAACCAGATGCAGCTATAATCGCTCCAGCCATGCATCAACTGTTTATATTCCGCTTTGCTATTTGCCGAATACTTGTCCTTTGCTATTAACTTACGTCTGCCATACTTCATGATGAAGTGTTTTCTGCTTCGTTTAAAAATTGGATCGTTGCATAGCTACTCTTCCAAAGTCCAATGACAACCACATAGGATATTGTGGATCTAGAAGAACTGCAAAGCCACGTCTGTGATGGCGTTGCTGGAGATCAAGTTGCGGCCATCTTGAAAAGGTTGAAATATTTTCATAAGAAAAAATCTTCACAGGACATACTCCATTACCGACTTAATGAGGACGAGACTAAAATGAATAGCGCCACCGTGTAATAAAGGAGGCCACTCGATAACTATGTAACCGTTGCGCTTTCCACCACGATTTCATGAGACGCAGACTGCATATACGATGCCTAACAGGTGGGTCTCCCAGATCTGTGAAGACACAGGGTTACTGCTCTTGCAACGGCAGCAAGAAGAGCAACCAATCAAAGAAGGTGATAACGTTCAAATTGTTAGAGAATGAGAGAGAGAGAGAGAGGGGGAGGGAGAGAGAGAGAGAGAGAGAGTGAGATAGAGAGAGAGAGTGAGAGAGAGAAGGACAGAGACAGAGACAGACAGAAAGATAACTAGATAGACAGACAGACAGATAGAGACAAAGAAAGAAGGAGAAAAGGAGAAAGAGAGAGCGAGAGCAAAAAATTGGAAAGGGCTGAGGAGGGAAGTTACGTAAGTCAAATCTACATCACCACATTTTTAGGTCTTTAGACGAATTTCTGTTTCCGTCATGCGAGTTTCACTTTACGGCGACCTTCAATAGCTTGAAATTCGAGTTGCGAGGCAAAATCCAATTCAATTGAAATAGGAAAAAAAAAAAGGAAAAAAAAAGAAAAAAAAACAAATTGGCAGAAAGTGAAAATGCATCGGGGATGTTGTTATTCGTCCGATAACATCTGGTACTGGGGTACTGGTACTAGGGTGCTGGTACTGGTTTCAAAGTGTTGAGGAGTTTGGAACCACTTCTTAGCCAGTATTGTTCCCAGGTCTACTCTGACTCGGACTAGTAGCACTTGTTAGGGTCCCCGATAAGGGTTAACTAGTATGTAGAGCAATGGGAGTGGAACACCCTTTGTTCTCGTTAGAACTTCATCCTAGTAAAACCGTTTGAAAAAGCCTGAAGTGTGGTTGGGTGCTGATCAACCCAACCTCTGTTGTACCACAGTATTTATGCGCTGATTGCGCTGGAAAGTGGATTCAGTGCAGCGAAAAAACTTTATAAACCCAAGCCAAATTCACGAACAGGGACTTCTTGAACTCATGGAAGGCTTGCACAGATTTACTGAGTTTAGGAAGTGGTATAAGTCGGTTGGATTTAGTCCCATTGAATGGGCACCATGAACAAGTGTCTTCAACAATAACCTCAGGCCGACCGAAGCCTTGTGAGTGGATTTGGTAGACGGAAACTGTGCTTCTGTTTGTGTTTGTCCCCCATCACCGCTTGACAACCAGCGTCCGTTTGGTTACATCCTAGCAGTTCGGCAAAACCCAAAAGTAGGTTTACAGTTATCACAGAGGTACTTTAAATTTCTTTTAAAGCATTTTATTACATTTAAATTTCTATCTTACAATTAACTAAATTAGCATAGAATAATGGTCTCATATTTTTTTATAATTAAGATCTAAACTGTTAATATAAGAATGCGAAAGAAATAGTTGAATAACTGTAAACCTACTTTTGGGCCACCCTGTATATACTCACATTGATATAGTCATACATATATACACATAGATAAACCCCATGTAGGTACAAGCATGTATGCATCCATACACGTACATACATGCTTACATAGATACATACATATATGCATTCATATATACATATATATTTATACACATATGCATGCATATACACATATTTTTATGCACATATGCATGTATAATACGTACATACAATACATATATACATGCATGCATGCATGCATACGTACAAAAGAGGAAGGTAAAATTAAGGTAAAAATTAATAAATGAACGAACACCATTCAAAGCCAACAACAACAAGAGCAGTGTTACTTCCTTGAAAGGGGATCTGTGGGTTTCATTGGTTAGACGTTTACTTAGATTTAACTAAAGTCATTGCCGTCGTGTCACCTCCATCGCTAACACCACCACCCCACCAGGACCACTACCACTACCACCACTACTAGCACCACCACCAACACCACTAGTATCACAAACTCTATCACCACAACAACTAAATCCACCGCCAATGCCATATACCGGACACAACCACAAACACCCAAACCACCACCATCACCACAACCACAGTACTATCACCACCAAAACCACCACCACCACCACCACCACCACCACCACCACCACCACCAACTCCACCACCACCACCACCACAGCCACCACCACCACCTCCTGTTTTTGTTACCAACTTTGATCCTTCGCAAATCCCAAATTTTATTTTGGTTCGCGGGAGCAACTGCCTTTCGAACCCTTATATTGTCGTTCAATGATCGAAATGAGGAGTAGATGGACAGCCGACAACTGATGAAGGGTCGTTCTTTACGTTACCTGTCTTGTTTTCCAATTGTTTCTCTCGTTGTTCGCACATCCAAGTTTGTCTTCGTATTTCATGTTGTTTACGTTTTGTGACGTCCTGTACTCATATATGCATATATATATATATGCATTTATAAGTATATATGTACATATATGTATGAATATATGCATATATATATATATATATATATATATATATATATAGATATATATAATTTATATTATTATACACACACACACACACACACACACACACACACACACACACACACACACACACACACACATATATATATATAGTTCAAATTTATAGAAAACCAGACGAAGACAAATGTAGGCACAACAAGCAAGAGTATTAGTTTAGCGCTCGGGAAAAATGGAAAAGCCTTTTATGTTTCGAGCCTACGCTCTTCGACAGAAAGGAGTAAGAGGAAATAAATAGAGAGAGAATGAAAAAAAAAAAAAAAAAAAAAAGCGTGTTGAGTTCAGTTGTCTAACATGGCGAATACTGATTATTAGCAATAAAAGCAGTATTAATACCGGAGATATACAGATTGCTTTTCAGCAATTCTGTATATTTCCCGTTGTTAATAACGAATATTTACTCAGCCCGCCAGCTATTTGAGACACCAGTGACTGGTTAATCACCGTTTCTCTATATATCACTTGAGGGCGAATTTGTCTAGGTGTATGGTGATACTTGCTGTTGGATGACATGGAAATCACGTGATCTAGCAAAATTCACCGACGCTGCTGCACATTTTCCGCCTGCTATTGATACTTCTGTGCTTTTTTAACTATACAACATATATTTCTGAAGACGAATATCGCAGTTGTGTGGCATTCCGATAGTATTATGCGAAGTAAGGCATTTGATATATATATATATATATATATATATATATATATATATATATATATATATATATATATATATATATAGATAGATAGATAGATATATATATATGTATGTATATAAGCTTTTATCTTTTAGTTGTTTCAGTCGTTAGACTGCGGCCATGCTGGGGCACTGCCTCGAAGAATTTTTAGTCGAATGAATCGGCCCCAGTATTTATTTTCTGTAAGCTTGATATTTTTTCTCTCGATTTTCATTTTGCAGAATCGCTAAGTTATAGAGACGTAAACACACCAACACCGGTTGTCAAGCGGTGGTAGTGGAGGAACAGACACATGCACAGACATACACACACACACACACACACACACACACACACACACACACACACGTATACATACACCACTGGCTGCTTTCAGTTTCCGACGCTATAGTAGAAAACACTTGCTCAAGGTGCCACGCAGTAGAACGAAACCTGGAACCATGTGATTGGGAAGCAAACTTCTTTCCACACAGCTACGCCTACACACCAGTGCCTATAGATATATAAGCGCCCAGAAAATCAGTGAGGGCCCTCGCCAAAGAACTTTAAATACCGGAGCGGTCTATCAGAACTGTGGTGTACGAGGACATTCAATAAAGTTCGTATGTGCTGAAGAGAGGCTAATTCATGTTTGCAAAGACAAGAAAACAAACCGTTTGAACTATTCCAAACGGTTATTTAACAAGGTTAAAAACCCTCACGAACATGGCATGCTTTGGTTCTTCTTTGATGACAAAAAACTTCGATGAAGTCCTAAAGTCCAACAGGAGAAATAACATATGGTTATGTGCGATCCTTCTGATGCTCCCAGAGTGACGCAGCTTAAGTTTCCGACAAATGTGGTAGTTTTAGAAGTGGTGACTAACGAAGGTCGTGTTATTCCACCGCACATCGTTCCACTGAGTCTAAGAATTTATGCTGCTGGATACGTTGATGCGCTGGAAACAGCTGTTGAGCTCTGGTTGGACGAAGTACAACGCGGAAGACCATAAGTGTTTCAACAGAACTCAGCATCTGCTCGCAAAACCCCCGTAACCCCAAAATGTATGTCAGTCAATCTTTACGACCGTGTAACACCAAACTTGTGGCCTTCAATTTCATCAGATTTAAATCCAGCGGATTACTACATTTGGAGCGTAGTTGAATGGAAGACTAATGGACATCCTCACAGTACCATAACTTCACTGGAGGACGCTGTTGCCCAGATAATGTTCGAAATGCATAAGGACCATTTAGTGCTGGCACATTAAAGATTCCGGTCCCGTATTGAACCAGTCATCGATGCTGAAGGTGGATTCATAGAATAATCTTATAAGAAAGCTTATCGTGAATAGGTGACAATTGTTTTTTTTTCTTTATTAAGATACATTTGTTTTTTTTTTCTAGATTAGAGTTGTTTTCATTAAATTAACAAATACGTCCTGAAATACCTCGTGCAGACCATGAATGTGTGATTTATGCCTGTGTTTGTTCATGTGCATGTATGTGTGTATGTATGTTCCTGTGCATGTGTGTGTGTGTGTGTATGTTTGCATGTATACTTGCTTGTTCATCGACCTCTGTCCTTCCTTTCCCCTTCTTTTCTTTCTTTCTTTCTTTCTTTCTTTCTTTCTTTCTTCCATTCATTTATCTTCCATTCATTCAGTCATTCATTCATTCATTTTTCTTCCTCCCATTCTATTCGGTTCTAAACAGGATCTAAATCTAATATCTCTTTGTCGAAACTATTATCTGCCCCCACCCCTCCTCTCCCCCTCCTCTCCACCAACATTCCCCCACCTCCTCTCCATCTCCTTCCATCCCCCTTCTTCTTCTTCTTCTTCTTCTTCTTCACTATGACACCGTACAACAGTGATAGTTAATTGGTCCTATCATGAGAATAACACACACACACACACACACACACACACAAGCATGCACACACACACACACACACACACACACAAAAGCATGCACACACACACACACACACACACACACACACACACACACACACAAGCATGCACACACACACACACACACACACACACCAGTCACACCCGCAAATTCATTGAATCATATTTGGAGATACAGCAATCAACTGGATTCAAAACTGCAGGCCTTTGTTTGTGACAGCAACAAATACACACGCATGCACACACACACAAGCCTGCACACATACGCACGCACACACACACACATACACACACATCCACACACACACACTCACATGCAGACGCACTTGGCAGACACGCGTGCACCCCCTCTCATGGGCACGTGTGTGTGTGTGTGTGTGTGTGTGTGTGTGTGTGTGTATGTGTGTGTGTGTGTGTGCGTCAGATACATTGAGGATGTATGTCCGTGCGATTCTCCGAAAACGGTTCTCTAGTACTTGGTAAGGTCACCACAATTATGTATAAAATGTATGATGTGTGTATGTATAAGTGCGCACACACACACACGCACGCACACACACAAACACATGCACGCACGCACATACATACATGCATACATACATACATACATACATACATACAAGCATACATACGAAGGGATCTTGAAAAGTTCCTGGCTTTAGGTAAAAGAAAAATGCAGGAGAATCTTTTAATTATGATTTCGTTCAACATATTCCGCTCTGAGATTCACACACTTACTGTAGTGGTCCTTCAGATTTTCTAAACCCCGTAAAAGAACTCGGAAAAGAACTCCAGCCAAGCCTTTCACGATGCATAAAAACTTAGAAACAATAGGCTTTTCCAACAAGAGCAAAAGAAACTGACGTGCCTGCTCCAAATCCAATCTATTAGCGGCACAGTGGAAATTTGGAAGAAATTCCAAAGATACTCCATCTGAGATTCTTTTGATCAGTGGTTCTCAACCATTTTTTGCCTATGGATCCCTTGGATTACTGTTCTATTCTGAAGTACCATCAAAGTCATTCGATGTGTAAAATCGAGTTTTATACGAGGGTGAGTCAAAAAGTAATGCCATTTTGTTTTGGACAGGTATAATTACCAACACAGGAACATGTATCATTCATCAAAATGAAGCTGGTCCTCTGTGGATCACATCCATACTTCTCAACATAATTTAGCGCCTTCAGACTATCATCGCTTCGGGCCCCATGAAAAAGGGTTTGAGAGGCAAACGTTATTCCAGTGACGAGGAAGTGAAAACTGTAGTGAAGAAGTGGCTCAAAGAACAGTCAACAGAATTTTACGGAGCAGGGATACATGCTCTCATTCGAAGGTGGAACATTGCCATTGAGAGAAACGGTGACTATGTTGAGAAGTAGGGATGTGATCCACAGAGGACCAGCTTCATTTTGATGTATGATACATGTTCCTGTGTTGGTAATTATACCTGTCCTAAACAAAATGGCATTACTTTTTGTCTTACCTTCGTAGGTGCTTCTTTCAAAATTCCTATTTTGTTTTTCACCCATTAACTTACGTAGATTGAATTGTTTAAAACATTAGAGAAAGAATCCTGGCTATTTTTTTGCAATAGATACATCCAAAGTGACATTTTTCCATGGATCCTGAAAATATTATTGTGAACCCAGTTTATTATTTTGCTTGTATGGACCTCCAGGGGCTGTACCGTCTCAGGTTGAGAACCACTGCTTTAGATGAATAGACAGTTCAACTAACTCACCAGCTCAACCACATATTTACAAACACTGGCAGCTTTTTAAACTCAAAGACTCTTGTCGCTTTGAACTCTCTTAAGGCCTTAAATAGATCGCAAAGATTAAAAAAACATACTTTCATGATGATGGTGGTAGTCTGTCGCAATCTCGAGAAAGATGCTTCTGCCATTTATTGGCTGAACGACCTGTTCAAATGATTTGTTAATAGTGATCTGATATTTTTGCTGTACATTAGCTTGCTCCCTCCATCAAATCGATGTTGCCTGAACATCTGCACAGAGTAACAGACGTTAAGTGTTCAAGCGATCACAAAGCAAACGTGAGATGAAGCGTTTTGCTCAAGAACTCAAGGCACTGCCCGATCACGGATACGAAACCACGGTCTTGCGATCGCGAGTGCAACATCCTAACCACTAATCCACGCCCCCCCCTACACACATGACGGGCTTCTTTAAGTTTTCGTCAACTAAATCCATTCTCACGGTTTTGGCCGACCAGGAGCTGTAGTAAAATACTTTTGAACAAGGTAACTCGTAGAGGAACTGAACCCGGAACCATGTGTTTGGAAAGCAAGCTTCTTTACCACACAGATACGCCGGTACCTCACTATGTTTAGCCATGGTTCTGTTCACTGAGAGCCAAACAACATCAGCAACAAATAGCGTCACTGTTACCCAAGAATGTTTCCTAATATCATATCGCCAATTACCAACAGCCATGAAAACCCTGGCATTCATTATGTAAACCCCGCATTCATTATGCGGCCATGTTTCGTTTTAGTTACTGAAGGACAAACAAGGACCTCCAGTCTCGCCCACACCAAAAACGAATTTCGTTTATGATTGATTCGAAATAACGATATTTAAGATCGTATTCCAATTAACACAATTTATAATCCACCTGCCGGCTTTTTTTTTTTAACACCTGTCACCTGTTTCATTTTATAAGTGAGTGTGTGTGTGTTTGTGTTTGTGAGTGTGTGCGCGCTTGAGTGTGTGTACGTTGTGTATGTGATGTGCCTGTCTGTGTTTATGTGTGCGTGTGTGTTAGCGTTTCTGTGTGTATATGTGTGTGTGATTATGTCCGTGTGCTTGTATGTAAGTGTTTGCGTATATATGTGTGTGTATGTGTGTTTGCGAGTGTGTGTTTGTGTATGTATTTGTGTGTGTGTGTACATGTGTGTGTGTGTGTGTTTGTATATGTGTGTGTTTCCGTTTGTGTGTGTGTGTGTATGTCCGTCATTATGTTTGCGCGCGCGAGAGTGCGTTGTGAGTCTGTGTTCTCTCTTTGGGTGTGTGTGTGTTTGTGCGTTTATGTATGTTTGTGTGTGTGTGTGTGTGTGTGTGTGTGTGTGTTTGCGTTTGTGTGTGCTTATGTGTGTGTGTGCTTGTGTGTGTGTGTGCATGCGTGTGTATGTGTGTATCTGTGTTTGCATAGTTTTGCACGAAGCAGAATTTAATAAAGCATATTCGTGTAGAATCATGTTTAACACGACTTTATACAAATAAATTTTATTCAACGTTGTTTCGCGCAAAATTACACACACACACACACACACATGAACACACACACACACACACACACACACACACACACACACACACACAACACACACACAACTCACACACAGGCACACACGAACTCAGTGCAGGGAGGCATGACGCATACCGTAGAACATTCTCGTACGATAATCTAACAGCTCTTTTAATGTCAACCTAACAAACCTGGTTTCTATGACAAGATAGACCATGCCACAATGCCGGAAACGTTGCGTAGTACCTATTTAAAAACCAGGTACTTATTCTATCGGTACCTTTTGCCGAACTGTTAATTTATGAGGACGTTAACAAATCGAAACTAGTTGTCAAGTGGTGGTGTATACACACACACACACACGCTCGAAACGTCAAACTCTCTTTTCACCGAGCGTCAAGCTAAAACATTCCTTGTGCACGTCTCTTAATTTTATAATTCGTTTATTAGAATCGATCGTTTATTTGAATTGAGTAACTTAGCGGTTCGACAAAAAGAAACCGATAAAATAAGTACTAGGCTTACAAAGAATAAACCCTGGGGTCGATTTGTTCGATTAAAGGCGCTGCTCCAGCATGGTCGCAGTCAAACGACTGAAACAAATAAAAGAATAAAAGAATATATATATATATATTTTTTTACATGTATGTATGTATGTATGTACACGATGGGTTTCCATATAGTTTCCGTCTATTGAATTCATTCACAAGGCACTAGTCGGCCCGCGGTTATAGTAGAGGTGCCGTGCAGTGGAACTGAACCAGCAACCACGCGTCTGCAAAGTGGGCTTCTTAGCCACACAGCCATGCCCGTGCTAACACTGCTAGCCATAACCTGCCAGGAATAACTTGCATTCTGCTAGAACATGTTCCAACGATGCGACGCCTCCGACCCGATAACAATTAGCCGAGAATGTAAAGCACGTCCTACATCGCTTTCAAAAGGTTTGCTAACCTGGTTACCTCGTTTTTCACAAGCTCCACCCCAAATTCCCATGTTCAGTTCTCTACTGCTTTATTCATGCTCATTAGCTTACTAATCAAAGTGCCCAAGCCACGATCTCCTTCTTTTTAATATGATGAATGTTTTACCTTAGAACATTTCGCCTGCTTTTGTGATTCCAGTGGTCTATTTATTTGTTCCAGTGCAATCCTCGACTTCCTTTTAATCTCAGGCTGGCTCCCGTCCTCCTAATAGCCTTTCTCACGCTCTATTTCCTTCCTGCCAACATGATTGGCAAGATCTCACGCACAAGGATATGAAACGTTTTGGCACAGCCGTTTTGGCACAGCCGTTTGGCGCTGCTGATTCGAAGCCGACTTATTTGATATTAGACGTTTTAATGTTTCTCACTTTTTATGTTTTCCTCAATCTCTTTACCCACCTCTCTCTCTCTCTCTCTCTCTCTCTCTCTCTCTCTCTCTCTCTCTCTCTCTCTCTCTCTCTCTCTCCCTCTCTCTCTCTCTCCTTCTCTCTCTCTCCTTCTCTCTCTCTCTCCTTCTCTCTCTCCTTCTCTCTCTCCTTCTCTCTCTCCTTCTCTCTCTCTCCTTCTCTCTCTCCTCTCTCTCCTTCTCTTTCTCTCCTTCTCTCTCTCTCCTCTCTCCCCTCTCTCTTTCTCTCTCCATATTTCTTTTTCTTTCCCTCTCTCATTCTCTCACACTCTCTCTTTCACTCTCTCTTTCACTCTCTCTTTCTCTCTCTTTCTTTCCACTCTCGTTCTCTTTCTCGTTTAAAAGCAGCTGAGGTTGCGCAGCATTACAACACAAGCCAATCCTTGAATATGTGACAGGACGCCAAACGGCTCTCGCGGGAACTTCATAACGTATTCCTTCTCATGCACAGCACCTTTATCTCACGCACTAGAAGTGGTCACAAGAACCTTGGCAAAAGGTCAAACTGATAATATCACACCCGAAAACTACCCGATAAACTACAGTTATCTAAGATAATTAGTCTGTTTCAACATAGTCTCAGTGTCAACGGCTTTCTTGATAGCTTTTGCGGGTACTGCATTGTTAAAGCGAAGGATCTCAAATGGCTTCTCCTTGATTTTTGCAATCAACTACCCCCACCCGCCACCAGTTCTTTGA
>NC_142934.1:9396446-9398946 GCF_046866305.1 Octopus bimaculoides | reverse complement strand
CAATGCTGTTGACTGGATGTTTGGTTCTCATCAGTTTCGGTACATGTCCTCAGATTACACTGTCCTCAAATTGATACCCAAACACTCTAAAATTCGTATTGGAGCTTCCGATGCGAGTATCAAGCAGCATAGCATGTCGTTTCCAAATCCCTGTTTTTCTAAATGACGGTACGCAACTGACCCTACGATACTGTGTAGTCGACACAGTAAAAAACAAACAAAGCACATGCACGAAATTAAGAATATAAAATGGCGACAATTTACCCATCGCACCCTGTGTATGTATGTATGTATGTATATATGTATGTGTATGTGTGTGTATGTATATATATATATATATATATATATATATATATATATATATATATATATATATATATATATATATATATATATATATATATATATATATATATATATATGGAGAGGAGAGGCTGGTATGCATGGGCGAGTGCTGTTCTTCCATAAACAACCTTGTCCGGACTTGTGCCTCGGATGGGAACGTTCTAGGTGCAATCCCATGGTCATTCGTGACCGAAAGGGATCTCCGATGTATATATCTATCGACCTTTGTATATATATGTGTTTCCCGGTTTCTATGGCGTATGTGTTCCCCGCAGACGAACGGGACGCCAGTCCATCGCAGCGTTACTCAAGAAACAGGAAGAAAGTGAGAGAAAGTTGGGGCGTAAGAGTACAACAGGGGTCGCCACCACACCCTGCCGGAGCCTCGTGGAGCTTTTATGTGTTTTCGCTCAATAAACACTCACAACGCCCGGTCTAGGAATCGAAACCACGATCCTCCGACCGCGAGTCCGCTGCTCTAACCACTGGGGCATTGCGCCTTCACATACACACACACACACACGCACTAAGAAGCTAGAAACATCGATGTCTGGAAATCCTGACAAGTGGCGATACTGAACAGATATGGTGTCTTTACACCGTTTTACCATAAGCGAAAATTTTCTCCATGGTAACTGCAGTGAATTTGTCTTTTAGTAGTTGCAATATGTTTTAACTAACATATTTTAACTAACCTAAACTTTGCATCTATATATTAATATATACAGGGTTGGCCAGAAGTCACCCCACAGTAAATCAAATTTCCGTAAGTACTATCTGTAATTCTGTATTGATCCGAATGGGAAAATGTGTCGCTCAAGAAGCACTTCAGTTTGAACAATTTTCATGTTTCATATTTAGATGCTTTTATTAAATTCATTCAGTCGTTAAACATAAATAAATCTTGGAATTAAATGGTTTTGATTTATTGTCAGGTGACTCTTGACCAAGCCCTGTATGTGTATATATATATATATATATATATATATATATATATATATATATATATATATATATACAGGTGATTCTAATGACAATGGGAAACGTGGTTTTCGCTGGTATGCCTTTAATTTAATTAGATAACAAAGAAGGAAGAAGCAGAGATGAAGGTAGCATTAAACCCCTGTGACTGATACCTACACTATATATATATATATATATATATATATATAAAATATATAGTTTTAGGGAAAATAACCAAGTTTCAAGAACTCATCGATGAAAATCCACTATCACATATAGAAAAATTAACAATTAAAAGCACAATAAATGAGTATAATATAAAGCAAAGTAAGTATCATAAGATAAATATAATAAATATAATATAATATATATATATATATATATATATATATATATATATATATATATATATATATATATATATATATATATAAGACTGAATTAATATTCAATTTATCACCCTATCTATCTATCTATCTATCTATCTATCTATCTATCTATATATATATCTATCTATCTATCTATCTATCTATATATATATATATATATATATATATATATATATATATATATCGGCAAAAGATAGTATAACAGGCTTTTAAATAATGAAAATAAAGCATTGGGGTCAATTCGTTCGACTAGAAATTCTTCAAGGTGGTGTCCCAGCATGGCCGCGCGGTTTGAAGACTGAAACAAGTAACGGATAAGAGATTAAAAGATAACCTCAATAATGATATGAGCAATACTATAACTCACACGACCAATCACACTTCTGATGCAGGTTCGGTCGAATAAAACTTCGACGTTCTTATTTAGAAATCGTACAAACATCACAATTGCTCCAGAAAGGCTGGGCTTCCTCTCCAGGTCTGCGACACTTTAGTTGCTTAGAAACCACAAATATGTTCTATAACAGAATATAGTTCAAAGAGGTGGGATGGTGCGCCCACTAAGTTCACCTACATCCTGATGGTATTAACAAGGGCCTTTTCTCTAAATGCTATTTAGGGAAAGGTCTCCTTTCACGTACTAACTCACTCAATATTTACAAATATTGACAACATATCAAGAGAGCGCAAGCATGGCCGTGTGGTTAAGAAGTTCGCTTTACAACCGTGTAGTTTAGGGTTCAGTCCCACTGTGCGTCACCTTGGTCAAATGTATTCTATTATAGCACCGGACTGACTAGTGT
>NC_142934.1:9383946-9391446 GCF_046866305.1 Octopus bimaculoides | reverse complement strand
AAGCCTGTCGTATATATGTATATATATATATATATATGTATGTGTGTATATGTTTGTATGTCTGTGTTTGTCCCCACCAACTTCGCTTGACAACCGATGCTGGTGTGTTTACGTCCCCGTAACTTAGCAGTTTGGCAAAAGAGACCGATAGGATAAGTACTAGGCTTACAAAGAATAAGTCCTGGGGTTGATTTGCTCGACTAAAGGCGGTGCTCCAGCATGGCCGAAGTCAAACGACTGAAACAAATACAAGAATATAAAAGATCAAAAGTATACTAATCTCCTCCAGAAAGATCAAGATGTCATACGACATGCAATTCCACGCAGTTATCAGCCAGTTTTGTGCGAACACACTGCAACACAGATATTTCAAACCAGAAGGAACGGTAACCCCACAATCAGAATCAATGACATGACCTGGATATTGATATGAGTAAAGATAGATACTTCCTTTCATGTGCATATTACCAAGATAGTGGTAATGTGCAGGCGAATGACCAGGTAGATTCTGAGAACTTTCAGAACAAGGGACCAAGAAACGATGCTGGTCTTATGGAGGATGTTTACTGTTGTGTGGAAGTAGAACACTCCTATTGGTTGGCTCCTAATGGACTGTGCCACAATATAAATGGATATGTGCAGAGAGTGTGCGGAGAGAGTCGTGAGCTGTGTTGGCACTCCGTCGCTTACGACGTCGAGGGTTCCAGTTGATCCGATCAACGGAACAGCCTGCTCGTGAAATTAACGTGCAAGTGGCTGAGCACTTCACAGACACGTGTACCCTTAATGTAGTTCTCGGGAGATATTCAGCGTGACACAGTGTAACAAGGCTGACCCTTTGAATTACAGGCACAACAGAAACAGGAAGTAAGAGTGAGAGAAAGTTGTAGTGGAAGAGTACAGCAGGGTTCGCCACCATCCCCTGCTGGAGCCTCGTGGAGCTTAAAGTGTTTTCGTTCAATAAACACTCACAACGCCCGGTCTGGGAATCGAAACCGTGATCCTATGACCGCGAGTCCGCTGCCCTAACCACTGGGCCATTGCGCCTCCACTGAGCTGTGTAAAGTCAAGGGTTATTACAAGTATTGTGTATATTGAGTAGAACGATTTGCGAGTACGTTATTATTATCCTGTTATATTGTACGTCGAACGTGCGATATAACAGTGGTGACCAGAATTCGGACAATATAGCCACCGATACAGCATTTGCTCTCAGAGATCTAGACTACTGCTCTCAACTATGGTCACCCTACAATATCAAAATCTATAGCGGAACCCAAAGAAATTCAACCATGTTGCAGCTAGAAGATTGCTTCACTGAGACAGCTGAAGTATTGGGAAAGACTGAAAAAATTACAACTCTACTCCCTGGAGCGAAGACAGAAGAAATATGGAACATCCCGGAGAAACCAGAACCTTTCTTTAAAGTATTATAGGCTCTCTAGCTAAGCAATGCACTGGCGCACTTATATACATATATCCTCTAGCAATCAAATCCTATTCAAAACATGTACTAATTTGAGCCATGAATGACCTATAAACTTCAAACACGAGTCAGGAGCAAGACAGCTGCGACATAAGCCACGTCTTTCTATTTGAACTTTTTAGAAATCAAAGTAAACTGTGAAACCGGTTAAAGCTTCAAATATTTGAATAAAAAATATTTCAACTATTCTCAGTGCATTTTCAACTTCTATTTCGTTTTCGTGTGTGCGTTTACTCCACTTACTCCGTTCTGTACTAAGATGTGTATCCTTATGTGCATGTGTTTGTGTGTATGTGTGTGTGTGTGTGTGTGTGTGCGTGCGCATGTGTGTGTATGTGTGTATGCGTGCGTGAGTGTGTGTGTGTGTATGCTTGTGTGTGTGTCACTGTTCTTAGCACCAGGCCTTCCGCCTCAAATTGGTAAACGTATATATATATATATATATATATATATATATATATATATATATATATATATATATATATATATATATATATATATATATATATATATATATATATATATATATATATATATATATATATATATATATATATATATATATATATATATATATATATATATATATACATATATATAAGCACATGGCTTGGTGGTTAGGGTGTTGCACTCACGATTGCGAGATCGTAGGTTCGATTACCAGACCGGGCGTTGCGTTGTGTTCTTGAGCATAGCACTTTATTTCACGTTGCTCTGCAATCATTTCGACATCTGACATGTGCCATCCGTTGCACATGTACAGATAACATCGATCTGATGGAGGGTGTGAGTTTATGTCTACACAAACATTTGATTACTATAAACAAATCATTTGTGTGGTTGTTCAGTAAGAAATTGTCGAACCCCTAATATGTTATCTAACGACAGGAGAGCCCATCATATATAGAATACATTTTCAGCAAATTGACTCCTACATCAGTGGCACCCTCGAGTAACTGCCTACACCTTAAGACAGCACTATACAAGACCACACAGTTTCAGAGAATGGGGTATAGCACCCGAATGGTAACTTTATTCAATCGACCTCAAAAATACGAATGACAAAAACCACAATCGGTGCGTTTTAATCACAGAGCTCTGCTTTCTCCTTCACTTGCATTCGCTAAAGTCAACATTCCTCTTTTAAAAGTGGGGCAAATTTACCTATAAGCTTAATAGCTTTATGTCAGTGTGACAAAATCAGAATCATTTTCACCGTAAATTACCACACCCAGGAGTTGAAATATCATTGCCTTGAAGCTAATAAAACGAACCCCTTACCCGCCAAGGAAAGAAAAAAAAACTGGGAAAGCAAATAATAATAATAATAAAGAAGAAATAAGATTGTTTTTCATGTAGACAGTATGAGCCACCTTACTTCTTGGCCTAGTTAGTGTGCAAACTAAGGCCACTTGGTCTTCTGCTGGGATCGGTAGAAGTATTAGGTTGCGAGATCATTAACCGGATATGAACAAGGAAGTTTTATAGCGACAAAACCATAAAAAGCAAGTAAAAAGCAAAAGGAAAAAAGGCCAACAAAAGCAATTGCACGAAGCTTCAACTGCGCATGCTCATATACAGAATGTTTCATCATCAATATTCTTTTTCTTTTTCTTTTTTTCTTTTTACTTATTCTCTCCCCCCACTCCCATTCGTGCTTGCATTTCTCTCCTCCTCCTCCCTTTCCTTTTAATTTCTCCCTCTCACTTTCTTTTCCACCTACTTCCTCTATTATATCTACTTCTTTCTTTCTTATACTTTTACTTCTCTGTTCTTATACATGCACACACACACACACACACACACATACACACACGCACGCACACACTTCAAATAAAAGGGCAACACACACATACACCCATACATATATACACTCACACATACATACATACATATTTTCATTTTATCTAGTTTCAGCTCATGAGCTGTGGCCATGCTGGGGCACCGCCAATACACACACACACACACACACACACACACACACACATACATACACACACACATATATATATATATATATATATACACAAATGTGTATGTGCGTGTGTGTGTATTTGTGTGTGTGTGTGTTTGTGTGTGTGTGTGTGTATCCTCTGACTACTACCAATTTTTCATTTAATTCACTTCTCTCCCCCCCCCCCCCACCGCTATTCAGTTCTTCTCTCCTCCTCTCTCCCTCCCCTCTCTCTCTCTGTCTTTCTTCCCGTTTGAATTCCCTTACCCCCCCGTCCCCATCCTCCATGCAACCCAACTTTTAATTTCTACAACAGCAACAACAACAAGAACAGCTTTTTAATCCTGTATGATTTTTTTACCTTCTCCCACTTTCCCTCCTCTCTTTGTGTACATCTCTCTCTCCTCTCTTTCTCTCTCCCACTCTCCCACTCTCCCGCTACACACACACACACACACACACACACCAACCGACTTCCTTTGTCTGGATATTTCCCTCTCCAGCTAAAGCCTTCTCTCTCTTTCTCACCCCCTCTGTCTCTCTGTTCCTGTCTCTCAATCTCTCTTTTCCCCTCTCTCTTTCTCTCTCACTCTCTCTCTCTCTCTCTTACCCTTCCTCTCAATCTCACGCTCTCATTTTATCTCTTTGCCGTCTTGTTTCACTTTTATGTCACATGTCCTCATACCGATACATCTCCCTCTCCCCTCTCTCTCTCCTCCTCCTATCGCTCCTCCCCCCCTCTCTCTCCCTATTTCTCCCTCCCACTCTTTCTCTCTTTCCCTCTCTCAGTCAGAACCTACTTATGGTCTCTCTTTTATTGTCGTTTCACTCTGTCTACCTATCTGTCCGTCTGTCTCTTCCTCTCCCTTTTAGGCCACCCTTCGACCCCCACCCCCACCTCTTTACCCAATTTATTGCGCAGTAAACAGTCCATCATACGAGAGAGTCTGTGGGCGACAAAATACAAGGGCGAAGCAATATTATGTTACCCACAACCTCCAGCCCCATTCAACCAAAGCCCGTCACTATACGCACGCACTCACACACTCACACAACACACTCACACACACACACACACACACAAACATGTCCATTTAGATGCATACAATACATACTTCCAGTATATATATATATATATATATATATATATATATATATATATATGCATATATATATATATATATATATATATATATATATATATATATATATATATATATATATATGCATATATATATATATAAATATATATATATATATAATACAAGTAATATGTGAGTATATGCATATATACGTACATGTATGTACATACCTACATCTACATGTATATATAGATGCATATCTGGGTACAGGACGTTGCAAAAAAAAAACGTGGACAAAATGATAAACAGAGTACATATATATATATATATATATATATATATATATATATATATATATATATATATATATATATATATATATATATATATACATATATATACACACACATACATACAAACATACGTCCGGACACATTAAGAGATGAACACGCAATGGGAAAATGACATGGTCTTAGTTTTTGGTTTGTTAATAAGTTGTGCACAGCATAGGTGGGTGGGTGTATATATTTACATGCAGATTGTATATATGATATATGCATTCATATATACATGGAAGTGTATATGTTTGTAAGTAAATGTGGCTTTGTATATGCAGTATGCATTGTTTGTATATATGTATATATGCATGTATGTAGTGTAATATATGGATTCATTGAATCATGTGGCGATCACGGAAAGCTCCTCTGGTAGGCCCGGCTACCAGACTACAGAGTAATCCAATACGGAGGAGTATAAGGCAGAGTATAATGCATCTGAAATCCACGAGATGCGATCGCTGATATGTATATATCAGCCCAGTTGTGATCAACTCGCTGGCGTTTTGTGTATCAGGAACATGATTGTTTAATATAACCTTTTAACGAAGATAGCAAAGTGTGATTTGAAGAAGATATATCCGCCATATTTAGATGGAAAATCGGGAGAGTATGTTAAGGCTTGCCAATCCAATATTTGCATGCTCCCTGCTGATCATTTTGCGACTCCTTGGGGGTGATATTGTAGTTGCTTTCTCATTCTGTGGTGATGCTGTAGTTGCTTTCTCATTTTGAGGTGACAATGAAATTGTCTTCTCATTTTGAGGTGATATGGCAGTTGTTCCCTTATTTTGAGGTAACATTGTAGTTGCTTCCTTATTTTGAATTGACGTTGTAGTTGCTCTTCTATTTTGAAGTGATGTTTAATTACACATTTTAGAGCAATTAAACATGGCCCTGTTTGGTTTTGCAATTTACAAAATTAACTGTAACTCTATCTGAAGTCTGGGAGTGTTAAGACGTTGAATGATTTTATATTTTTCATGTCTAACTCAGTGTTTATCTTCGTGACTTACAGTTTTGTCTTAAACAATTCCTCACCCCTTTCACCAGATTGCCTTTACATGTATCAAAACTTGTTGTTACTCCGACCATATCATCAACTACAGCCATTGGCTCAACCACCAGTTCATCTTATGTGGTCTGTGTCTGCATTTCCAATAACTGGTACTCCGTCAGTTACGACAACGAGGCTGCTATCTGATACGATCAACGGAGCAGCCTGCTCGTGAATTTAACGTGCAAGTGGCTGAGCACTCCACAGACATGTGTGCCCTTAACGTAGTTCTCAGGGACATTCAGCGTGATAGAGAATGTAAAAAGGCTGGCCCTTTGAAATACAGGTACAACTCATTTTTGCCAGCTGAGTAAACTGGAGCAACGTGAAATAAAGTGTCTTGTTTGAAGACAAAACGCGCCGCCGGGAATCGAACTCATAACCTTACTATCATGAGCTGAAAACCCTAACCACTAAGCCATGTATCTTACTCTTTTACTCTTTTACTTGTTTCAGTCATTTGACTGCGGCCATGCTGGAGCACCGCTTTTAGTCGAGCAAATCGACCCCAGGACTTATTCTTTGTAAGCCTAGTATTTATTCTATCGGTCTCTTTTGCCGAACCGCTAAGTTACGGGGACATAAACACACAAGCATCGGTTGTCAAGCGATGGTGGGGGGACAAACACAGACACACAAACACACATACATACACACAAACACACATACATACACACATACACACATACATACACACATATATATACATATACGACGGGCTTCTTTCAGTTTCCGTCTACCAAATCGACTCACAAGGCTTTGGTCGGCCCGAGGCTATAGTAGAAGACACTTTCCCAAGGTGTCACGCAGTGGGACTGAACCCGGAACCATATGGCTGGTAAGCAAGCTACTTACCACACAGCCATCCTACACTTCTTTTCACATCCTGTTCCTCCTCCATCAAGCGCAGCTTCACCCGATTTTCCCCGTCTACAAATGTGTGCCACCATCTGGTCCTCCCTTTGTCAAACCCACATCTATTTTCAAACCTCCACCCTCGACCCATGAAGCTCAAATCCTGTCACTTTCTTTCCTCCGCCTACAACTATATTTAAATGTATTTAAATGTTAAAATCTAAAATTAAAAATGATGTTACTCATTTTTCGCCCACTCAGCCACCAACGCCGTCGCCTTCTTCAACCGCCAACTTAATCATCTCTTATTTCACTTCTTCTCCCGCTCTAAAAATCCTTAAAATCCAACTTCTCAACCCCCTCGCAATATCGCCCACACCTCCATCCACCTCGACCACATTCCCATACTAGTATCCCCGTACCCACCTTCTCCATCCTCATCCTCACTATTATTTCATCCATTAGCACACTATTGCTACTTTATTTCTCGACCTACCACTCCCCAAAACCAAGAACTTCCCCCCTCTCAACCCAATTGCGGTCTCCGTTTCATATATCTTTCAGCCCTTCCAATAATGTATTTTATATCCATACCAACGTCGAACGATTCCTGTGCAAAATAAAACTGTTCATCCTATTTCTATAATACTCCACAGTATCCCGCAGCTCCACTAGTATCTAGCAACTTGCTTCACGGACCTCGGTCGCTGCCCATCACACTGGACATGTGA
>NC_142934.1:9363946-9376446 GCF_046866305.1 Octopus bimaculoides | reverse complement strand
TCTCCCCCTCCCAACACCGTTTGACAACCGGTGTCGGTTTGTTTACGTCCCTGTAACTTTAGTAGTTCAGCAAAAAGAGGCCGATAAAATAAGTACCAGACTTTAAAATTAACACGAGTCAAACAAATTATTTGACTAAAACCCTTTAAGGTGGTGCCCCAACATGACTTTCGTCCTATGTCTGAAGCACGTAAAAGATTAAAAAATAATTAGACAATTTGCATCAAGTTATTTCATTAAGCTACTCCGACATATTCTTTTGGAGCGATAGCAGCTGCATACATATAAACTGGTGTTGATTGTCCAATATGTGTCAATCATATATTTTCATATAGTTTCCAGCGATATGCTCAATAACTTTTACCATGAAAGTAGTTCGTTTTTTTCCCCCGCGACTTTCATGAAAAACAATCTGTTGTTTTAAAGATAGCTGAAAGAAATTGAAAAAAATTATATTCAAACGACAATTTAAAATTGTTTTAAGCTATTATTTTGCAGTCATCTCTGTCATATCTTTTTTATACCTAGAAATATGAGAGATTGGGCGGCGTTGAAGTGGGTGATTTGCTTTCGCTTTTTATCGGCTGCTTTTGGCGAGTTTTGAGTGTCTTCAGATTATCGACTAACATCACAGGAATTTAAATAACAATTGTTGATGTAACAGCCATTTGTCGGAAAACAAAAGACGCTTGTTGTCAATGGTGATAAGCCGTGAAGTGGTTTAATGTATGAGCAAACTTCATTCCAGTAATTCTTTCACCGCTTCATGTTGCCATTCGAAAATTTATCACGGGTTATTCGAGTAAATTTTGATTTAAATGTAAAGAGTAAAGCGGGAACACTTATACCGTCTTAGCTCGAAGATTTGGGAATAGTGTTGGTGATGGTATCATTTCTGGTGATCATAATGGAGAAGTTGTTAGTGTTAGCCATGATCGTAGAAGTGAAATCTCAGAAAGTGAAAAGTATGCTTTGTAATCCGGTCTCAATAACGTTAAGTCGTCGATAAAAGGTTTCCTTTTATGAAGAAGAGAAACAATTGCCACTTAGTGATCTGAATTCAGTTAGGTTTACGAAATTGTAAAGGAAATTCAACTGGAGCGGTCGTCTGCTGCTACACATCTGCTGTTGACGATCCTATCTTGTATGTATGTATGCTCTAAAGTTATTGGGAGCATGGAGTTAGCTCTTAATTACCATTACTTCCATGTCTATTCTGACCCGGAACGGTAAATCTCCCAGAGTCCCATCTATGGGTTGAATAAATTTCCAGAGAGTAGAAGAAACACCCGTTATTTTAACAAAGCCTCGGAGAAGGTAGCAACACTTCGAGAAGAAGGATACTCTAATACAAATCCTGTTGTTAAAGTAGTAACAATCATCTTCCAAGGCTTGTCACTGAAACTGTTGTATTTCCCTCGGATGACTCGCAGAGATAACACAACGAGTTGTACAATTTAATTATTACATTTATTATTCAATTACATACAAAGAACGCACTCACCCAATGTTCGTTATGAATAAGCAAAAGTCATGTCCGCCATATATATCAATGACATTTTACTACGACAGTCACACAAGACAACAACAATGAAACAATGAACTCAGACGAACCACAGTGACACACGGAATGTCAGACGAATTACATATCTAACAGTCCATATAACAGAAACCTACTATGGCGACCGAGAGAATGGCAAAAGCGTTGTACAAGCTTTTGTCATTTAAATCCAATGGCATACGGATGTCTCATTATCTGTGAGACAGTTATCATGCGACAAGATCAAGCAATCATCATGTATATATGTATGTATGTTTGTATGTATGTATGTATGTATGTATATATGTATGTATATATGTATGTATGTTTGTATGCATGTATTTATGTTTGTATGCATGTATGTATGTATGTATCTATGTATCTATGTATGTACGTATATATGTATGTATGCATATATGTATGTATGTATGTATGTATGTATGTATGTACGTACGTACGTGTGTATGTATGTATGCATGTACGTATATATGTAAGTATGCATGTATGTATGTATCTATTATGCATGTATGTATGTATGTATGTATGTACAGATTTGTATGTTTTATGCATGTATTCTCATGCATATAGTTGCATATCTAGACAAGTTCGTATTCATTTAAATGATAAACTTCTGAAAAGTTTTACAGATTTTTACAGTTCCAGTGATGGATTGGATCTGTAGTTTTATAATTACCTTTCTCTTTTCTGGTTTTGAGAAACCTAATTTCTCAAGACTGGTATTTAGGCAGTGTGTCACCACATAAAAGCATCACCCGGCGCGGACTGCCCCCTCGATCTTTACTAGCTATGCTACTTACCTGAAGCTCTTCCATAGCGTAGAGTGAAGATGTTACAAAGAGAAAGAAGGTTTCAGGTTTGGTTATACTGATTATGTATATTCTAAGGTGTTATCTCTCACATATCAAATAGTGTTAGTTTTATTTCCTCCACGAAGAGCGGTGAGCTGGCAGAATCGTTAGCACGTCGGGCGAAATGCTTAATGGTATTTCGTCTGCCGTTATGTTCTGAGTTCAAATTCCGCCGAGGTCGACTTTGCCTTTCATCCTTTCGAACTCGATTAAAAAAGTACCAGTTACGCACTGGGATCAATGTAATCGACTTAATCCCTTTGTCTGTCCTTGTTTGTCCCATCTATGTTTAGCCCCTTGTGGGCAACAGAGAGATATTTCCTCCACGAAGAGATTATACGCTCCCAAAATGTAGAAACTGACAGAATAACGTTTACTATTGTCAAAGGAAAGAAAAAGTTTACAATCAGTTTTCTTCTTACAATAGGTCAGTAGCGTAGGCATAGCGTGTGCCATTCGGGGCAGCCCTTGAGTTTGCCGCTCCCTCGAACCCTTAAACCTGTACAAGCTTATACAACAGATCCGGAAAAAGTTGCTAAGCGTCGTCCGGAGCGGTTAGCCCCTCGCCCCATCCCAGTAAACGGTACTGCTCTAAGATTCCCTACAGTCACCACAGTCGTTCAGCAAATAATAAAATTCTATTGTTAACCTTGAATATAGTTTAAAGTCCTTTCAAGTTGTTTACCAAATAAGCATCTTATTGTGCTTATCTTGAGAGGGTCATTGAGATATACCAAAATATGTTCCAATACACGAGTTCACATAAAAAATTTTGCAAACAAAAAAAAACAAAAATAATCATAATAATAAATAGATAAATAAATAAAATATCTAAATAAGTCACATACAACGTCATATAGACATCTGCTTTCTTCTGCAGTAATATCATACATTATACTCTCTGGCTTGTCACTAACCATTTTGCAGCATTCTGAACGTTGTTAGTACATAAACCACGAAAATAAACATATCACCAACAAACAGTTTGATTCGTAGAAATATTTTTTGCTTTGCTCCTTCTCAGTGTCGCTCGTAAATAAATGAGAATTACGGATCGTTGACTCCCGTGGTTGAATCGTAGCAGTTTATGCAGAATAAAGTCCAGTCAATTATAGAGATCAACCAATTTTTTGATCGATCGCCATTTTTTACATCGCTGAAAATAATACATTCCAAGAAAAAAACTGAGCTTTTGATATCTATGAAGGAAGTTTTATACATATATTTTATTACTCTGCCATTGGTTTTTAATAAGGTCCCCACCTTATTAAAGGCAGAATCGTTAGGGCGGTGGGTGAAGTCTTTAGCGGCCATTTCTTCCAGTTCTTTACGTTCTGAGTTCAAATTCCACCGAGATCGACTTTTCTTTTCATACTTTTGGTGTCGATAAAATATATGTTCCAGTTAAGCATTGGGATCGATGTAATCGATTTCCCAACTTCCACTGAAAATGCTGGGCTTGTGTCAAATTTTGAAACAACTTAAGACAGTGAGCTGGCAGAATCGTTAGCATGTCGGACAAAATGCTTAGCGATTCTACACGTTCTGAGTTCAAATTTCACCGAAGTTGATTTTGGCTTCCATTCTTTCAAAGTCAATAAAATAACTATAAGTTGAACACTGGAATCAATATAATCGACTTACCTTTTCAACCTAAAATTGCTGTCGAAATTTGGAATCATTATTAGTTTGTAATTCTAATATTCTAAAGGATAAAAACGATAAACGTCGCCCTTTCAAAGCCTAGCCAGGCTCATGGGCCCGGTTTCCCGGTTTCTATGGCGTATGTGTTCCCCCCAGCTGGACGGGACGCCAATCCGTCGAAGCGTTATTCAAGAAACAGGAAGAAAGAGTGAGAGAAAGTTGGGGCGAAAGAGTACAACAGGGGTCGCCACAACCCCCTGCCGGAGCCTCGTGGAGCTTAGGTGTTTTCGCTCAATAAACACTCACAACACCCGGTCTGGGAATCGAAACTGCGATCCCTCGACCGCGAGTCTGCTGCCCTAACTACTGGGCCATTGCGCCTCCACAATATTCTAAACTCCCAGTGAAAATGATATCAGGATTCCTTCATTCTATTCGTATAGCAATCAGAAGAGTGCTTCTTTTGACTACTTTTATTGCAGTTTATCAGAATTAGATGTCAGCTGTTCTCAGAAAGTTGGACATCAAGGATCTCCATTTGGCTCTTCTCTTTGCCATTTTTACACGTTCACCATATGTGCAGGTGTGGCTGTATGATAAGAAGGTTGCTTCTCGACCACATGGTTTCGGGTTCAGTCCCACAGCGTGGGATCTTGGGCAAATATCTTATACTATAGCCTCGAGTCGACGAAAACCTTGTGAGTGGATCTGGTAGACTGAAACTGAAAGAAGCTTGTTGCATATAATTATAAACTACGGTTTAAACAGTAAATTACTTGCCTCTGGATGCCCTCTAACCAAGACGGTACCCGCACAGGTGATTCCCAGGAGTGCCTCCGGATTTAAACATCCCCTGGTTGCTTGGATGCTTCAGACTACCCCTGAAGGATTGAGGCAATCCTATCATTTACCTATATATATATATATATATATATATATATATATATATATATATATATATATATATATATACATATATGTGTGTGTGTATGTATATATATATATATATATGTATGTATGTATATGTATGTTGGTTTGTTTACGTCCGCGTAACACAGCGGTTCGGCGAAAAGAGAAACCGATAGAATAAGTACCAACTTCCAATAAATAAATAAATAAATAAATACGAATACTTAAACGAAACCCTTCAAAGTGACACCCGCACCAACATGGCCGCAGTCCAATGACAAAAGCAAGCAAAACATAAAATAAATAAACAAACAAATAATCAATGATCTCTCGTGTTCTCGGATATATCTATAATATAGATCTTGTATTCAGAGACCTCTATTACCTTAGCTCTTTGAACAGCTGCTGACTCAAGTCCCAAATATTTACCTACAACTATTTACTCTATACAAAGCAGAATCATTTATCTACTTAAGTGTACTACTAATACATCGTTGGCAGAGCAGACGGTTCATAAAACTGGATTGAAGCAGCTGCTACGCACACAGAAACATTCTAAGCGTTGTCTCACATTTCTGTGTGGTTAAGAAGCTTGCTTTATACCACGATCCATGTAGAATTGGATTCAGTCACACTGCGCGTCACCTAGGGCAAGTATATATGAGCATATTTAGATATGCAACTATATGCATGAGAATACATACATAAAGCAAAACATACAAATCTGCACATATACACACAAACCTGCTCATACAAATCTGCACATACAAATCTTCACGTATACACACACACACACACACACACATAAAAAAATACCCTGTTGATGTTGAAATTTCAACGAAGGAGCCTTGGATCTAATTTAGAAAGTGGCTCCTTTTCTATTGGCAAGAAATCTTGAAATTAAACTGAATAAGGACACATACACCCTCTCTCTCTCTCACACATACACACACACACACACACACACACACACACACACACACACACACACATATATATACATAGACAGAGAGATAGTAAGGTATAGGTATGTAAGGATATGGCACTAACTTTTTAAATAACCATACGAGTTTTAACGCTTTACTTGTTCTATGTATCCTATGTGATACACTTGGGACATAACCCTGGCGCCCACGTATCATTTATAATACAAGAGCGCCAGGGTTATGTATACAATCAGGAGAGTAACTCGGAATGTATGAAAGGAAAGCTTTATATTACTCAAAACGTATGAAACAAGGACCTACGAAACGTCTGGACGGTTGGAATAAACTCACGAAAGTGATTTGGACAGACAAAAGGCTAATTATGCCGAATAAAAGAAACAAATTGGTTAAAAACTAGATTTTATCGCTCTGTAGACAAACTGGAATCGATCTAACGAGTTTCTGATCCTAATAGATTTACAACAGAGAAAGAACACCCTTCCTTTCTCCGTCGAGAGAATTTTGTGATTTATAGCTGTTTATAGCACTTAAAAACTAGAGTCGGTTAAGGTAGTCTGTGTAATTCGAGATCAGAAGAGAGATACTAGGAGTTAGCAATTCATGAATATTCAGCTTCCAATGAAACAGAACATTCGTTTTTCAGTATCGAATACTCTCTTTTCATTTTTTTCTTTACACTCAAGTGTCTACATACATACATACATACATACATTCATACATACCAGATTCTATATCCGGATTACAAATTTACATTTATAGCAAAAATAACTGGAGCATTTGGTTTTGTAAGGAAATACCTGAATGTCAGTTTGGGTAAGCTTGGATTTTCAGAAAAAGAAATCACTCAGCTGGTTCACACATTACATATTTACTCTGTAAGTGGAACAATAAGACTATGCAAGCTTTTTCTCAGCTTTAAAATGTAAGATTGTTTTCATTATCCACAAACCAACGATGGCGTTTTGTATAATTGTTAGAAACAAGTTCCTTCTTCGGAGGAAGAATTTCAATGATTAAAATCAGAAGAGACATACATACATACATACATACATACATACATACATGCATGCATGCATACATACATACATACATACATACATACATACATACATACCTTTATACATACATACATACATACACATACATACATGCTTACATACATACATACACACACATACATACATACACACATGCATACATATATACATACTTACATACATACATGCATACATACATACATACACACATACATACATACATACATACATACATACATACATACATACAAGAGGATATCTATGGACAACTGGTTTGAAACCTCCAGCTTCTATATCCAGACTATGAATTCATATTCATACCAATGACAATTGGAGCACTGAGTTTTGTTAGTAAATGCATAAAGGAGAATCTGGATAAACTGGGATTTTCAAAAAGAGAAATCGACCGGCTAATTCGTACATTACAAGTGCAATCTGTTAGTGGAACAGTAAAAATATGCAAGACTTTTCTCAAGTCCCAAATGTGAATTTGTCTGTGTGAACTACATCCCTAAAACGGGGCCTTGTATCTTTGTTGGAAACCGGATCCCTCTTCAGTGGAAGTTTTATAATAATTAAAAAATAGAAGAGAAATACATGCATAGATATTATCATGATATCTGGGACTGCAAAAATCTGCAATACCTTGCAAAGATTTCAAATAGCAGTGAAAGCAAAATACTTTATTTCACAACCTTGCTATCAAGTCGGTGGTCGGTGAAAATTTACTCTGAAATCAAAAAGAGAAAGAGAAGAGCATACATACATACATACATACACACATACATACATACATACATACATACATACATACATACATGCATGCATGCATGCATCGCTGGTCACAATGCGCTTCACATTGTTTTAGCTTTCGAATGAGGCCATCTCGCTGGTTAGGCGAGCAGACCAACATTGCCCCTGATCAGAAGGCTAGTCCGTCGCTGGGTAACCCACTTACAGCAGAGTGGACTGGAGTAACGAGAAATGAAGTGCTTTGCTGAAGAACACAACGTGGCGCCCGGTCTGGAATCGAACCCGTGATCTAGCGATCGTGAGTGCAATACCCTAAACACCAGGCCACGTGCTTTCAAGCCCGGGCGGGTGCGCGCACACACACACACACACACACTTACACGCACACACACACGCACACACATGCACACACGCACACATAAACACACACACACACATATACCTCTACGTGCGTATGCTCGTATCTACCTGATTATATATATATGCACAGATACTGTGCTTCAAAACATATCTCTCCCCAATCTTTGTGTTTTGTTCCTTTTCATAAATATTTTCCTTTCAGAAGTGTTGTTATCTCTTTTTCTCTCTCCCCCCTCTCTCTCTCTCTTTCGCTCTCTCTCTCTCTTTCGCTCTCTCTCTCTCTTTCTCTCTCTCTCTCTCTTTCGCTCTCTCTCTCTCTTTCGCTCTCTCTCTCTCTTTCGCTCTCTCTCTCTCTTTCGCTCTCTCTCTCTCTTTCGCTCTCTCTCTCTCTTTCGCTCTCTCTCTCTCTTTCGCTCTCTCTCTCTCTTTCGCTCTCTCTCTCTTTCGCTCTCTCTCTCTCTCTCTCTCTTTCGCTCTCTCTCTCTCTCTCTCTTTTGCTCTCTCTCTCTCTTTTGCTCTCTCTCTCTCTCTTTTGCTCTCTTCTGCCCTTTCTCTCTCTCTCTCTCTTTTGCTCTCTCTCTCTCTCTTTTGCTCTCTCTCTCTCTCTTTTGCTCTCTCTCTCTCTCTCTCTTTTGCTCTCTCTCTCTCTTTTGCTCTCTTCTGCCCTTTCTCTCTCTCTCTCTCTTTTGCTCTCTCTCTCTCTCTCTTTTGCTCTCTCTCTCTCTCTCTTCTGCTCTCTTCTGCTCTCTCTCTCTCTTCTGCTCTCTCTCTCTCTATTCTGCTCTCTCTCTCTTCTGCTCTTTCTCTCTCTTCTGCTCTCTCTCTCTCTCTCTCTCTCTCTCTTCTGCTCTCTCTCTCTCTCTTCTGCTCTCTCTCTCTTCTGCTCTCTCTTTCTCTCTCTTCTGCTCTCTCTCTCTCTCTCTTCTGCTCTCTCTCTCTCTTCTGCTCTCTCTCTCTCTCTCTCTCTCTCTCTCTCTCTCTCTCACTCTTTCGTTCTATCCATTCCCCTCACATTCACACAAGCATACGCACATATACACACTGACAAACGAACGCACAAACAAGCATTTCACGCATACGCACAAATGCACATACTAAAAAAAAACACACCGATAAATACACAGGGCCACCACTACTAATAAGCACAACCCATCGAAAAAGAACGGCGACGACGACTACAACAACAACAGCGCGAGAAACAACTCGGAATACAACGTGGAGGAAAGGAATAGTGAAAACGATTTGCTGAGTAAAGTAAAAGAGAGAAAAGAAAAATGGAAGGTGTGTCTTTTATGCAAACATTGGTTCGTTGTTGTGCCTATCCCTTCTTTACATATTTTCACAAAAGAACACACAAACAAGCACACACACACACACACACACATACACACACACATACATACATATAGTCACACACTTCCACTACCACAACCATCGCCACCATCGACATCATCCACAACGTTTACAATTAAGGGGAAAAAGAAGCAAAATACGAAAAAAGAAAAAAAAAAAAAAAAAAAAAAAATATGTAGGTGTTTCTGAAAGAAAGGAAAAACAACCGCCCACCCCACATGCATTTAAAACAACAATGAACCAACAATTACAAAAAAAAACATCTAGATAACTAACAAATGTAAAACCAAAACAACAAACACGAACTATTACTAGTCACATGACATTCAGGTGTGTATGTATGCACACATACATGCACGCACGCACACACACACACACACACACACACATACACACACACACACACACACACACACACACAAATACAAACACATACATACACATACCTCCTGAATGTTTTTTTCCTACTAAAATGCAGTAGAATTCCAAGAAAGACTAGCTCGAGTTTTACTCGCATTCACATGACTTTGGTTTCCTTGTATAGTACTGTTGTCCCTTGCACCACCGCCGCCGCCGCCGCCATCGCCACCACCTCAACCCCACCACCATCACCACCACCACTACTACTACTACTACTACTACTACTACTACTACTACTACTACTACTACTACTACTACTACTACTAGTCAGCATAGACTAGATATAGCAAACAAAATTTATCGCAAATAATAATAATAATAATAATAATAATAACAACAACAACAACAATAATAATAAAATAATAATAATAATAATAATAATAATAATAATAATAATAATAATAATAATAATAATAATAATAATAATGATAATAATAATAATAATATTAATAATAATAATAATAATAATAATAATAATAAAAAAATTAAAAAATATTCAGACAAATACATAACAAAAACACCAGGACTTACAAATATATATAACATACAGAAAATTGCACTACTGGGTACTGCACACATTCTACGCAAAACACTTTCAATACAGTAAACATAAGAGCACCACAGCAAACCACAGCACATACCCAAGGCGCACAGAGCTGCGCTCGGTAGTGAAGTGAAAGCACGTTATAAAAATAAAACTACTGAATAATAATAATAATAATAATAATAATAATAATAATAATAATAATAATAATAATAATAATCCTTTTTGCTATAGGCATTAAGGCCTGAAATTTTGGGGAGGGAACTAACCGATTCCATCGACCCCTGTGTTTCACTGGTGCTTAATTTATCGACCCCGAAATGACGAAAAGCAAAGTCGACTCCGGCGGTTATAGAACTCAAAACGAAATGCCGGATGAAATGCTGCTAAGCATTTTGCCCGGCGTGCTAACAATTCTGCCTGTTCGCCACCTTATTAATAGTAATAAACCTTTCTACCGGAAGCACTCACTCTCATATCTGGTTCACCGGCGTATTTTTCTCATCTTGACGTTCTTCTCTTGCTACAACGTTTTGTACTTCTTAATGGTGTGAAATCTTGTGTGCCTCGATAACCCGCGAGAGGTATGCCACATGTAAGTATACACCAGTACGTTTATATATGAGTGGGTGTTTAAATGTTTCTACGTATATATGCTATTAACGAGTGGAGGTGCAATGGCCCAGTGGTTAGGGCGGCGGACTCGCGGTCATAGGATCGCGGTTTCGATTCTCAGACCGGGCGTTGTGAGTGTTTATTGAGCGAAAACACCTAAAGCCCCACGAGGCTCCGGCAGGGGATGGTGGCGAACCCTGCTGTACTCTTCCACCACAACTTTCTCTCACTCTTTCTTCCTGTTTCTGTTGTGCCTGTAATTCAAAGGGTCAGCCTTGTCAAACTGTGCCACGCTGAATATCCCCCGAGAACTACGTGAAGGGTACACGTGTCTGTGGAGTGCTCAGCCACTTGCACGTTAATTTCACGAGCAAGCTGTTCCGTTGAAGTGGAACCCTCAACGTCGTAAGCGACGGAGTGCCAACAACAACATGGATATTAACGGTAAATCTGTATTTCTAGCTTCGTTTCTCGCACGCTATGAATACCCTAAATTTAATTTACTAGCCTCTCGCTATCGATGAAAGAGAATTTAAAAAGATATTTCTACAGAATGACAAAGGAAAAGCGCAGCTCATTTATATTAAGCTTGAATGCTATTGAAGAGCTGATGTAGCAGAACAAGTAAAACTGCTGAGCGATAGATTTTAAGCTTGAATCTGATTGAGAGGAAGGTGCTACGCCTATGACTTTCGTAGACATTCCGAGAGAGATTAGTGCAGTTAAATGTGTGATTGTGAAGTGCCTGAGGGAATGCAACATAGAACAATTCGGCTGCGCCAAGGAGCTACCACTGTAGACTTACTAAACCCTTCGCTTCCTAAGGAGCATAAGGCCGTCGACGACTTTTCTCCCCCGTTCTTGACTCTAGGCTGTCTTTTCTTATTTCTTTATTGCCCACAAGGGGCTAAACATAGAGGGGACAAACAAGGACAGACAAAGGGATTAAGTCGATTACATCGACCCCAGTGCGTAACTGGTACTTAATTTATCGACCCCGAAAGGATGAAAGGCAAAGTCGACCTCGGCGGAATTTGAACTCAGAACGTAACGGCAGACGAAATACCGCTAGGCTAACGTTTCTGCCAGCTCACCGCCTTTAGGCTGTCCGTCCTGTCTCATCTCCCGCCTACCTGCACTGTCCGTGTGTTTTCACTGTTAACGAACAGATTAATGTGACTCCATCGGCGGATATTTTTAGCGGTCATCGAGTCAATGTAGATTTCACGGGTTGAGAAGGTCTAGATTGCAGATGGATAACGCATATGTACGGAGGGTTAGGAAGGAGTGAAGATTGGTTTCATCTGTACGGGTGGAAGTGCATAGCTTAATGATTAGGGTGTTGGACTCATTATCGTAAAATTGGGGTTTCGATTCCAGGACAGGGCGATACGTTTTCTTGAGCAAAACACTTCATTTCACGTTGTTCCAGCCCGTTCAATTGGCAAAACTGAGTAATCCTGCGACGGACCGGCATCCCGTCCAGGGAGGCGATATACACGCCAGAGA